>NC_090315.1:21300000-21587500 GCF_039906515.1 Pseudorca crassidens
AGCAAAACAGACAGAGCTCCTGCCCTCGTGGAGCTTGCAGTCTCATGGATGAATAAAGACGTTCAAAAATTACCCAGATAGCTAAATGGGGCAGTGATAATATCTACAAAGGGGAAAAGCAAGCTATTCTGGATCATACAGCAGACAACCCCTTTAAACACGTGGGCTACTGCCTGTTTTTCTCTTGTTATTTTCACCTACTGGGTAAAAATAGTCATAACACTTTAGCCTTAAGTATTCATATTTGGTATAATTTTACCTTCCTCTGACTTAAGGTGTTTAGGTGGTTTCTCCTTTGTCTTATTCTCTATTAATCTTTCAACCTTCCTCTTTCTTTTATTTCTCTTTGTAGTACCTTTTAAATATGTTTGCTTAAATCCTTTGTCACCGTTCTTTACACTTTAAAGCTTGAGCTCTGTCAAGTTTTACCTCTTTTAAGTCTCTAGATTCTGGCCCTCTTTATTGGGTATTTTGTTTTTAAAAATGTCTATTGTCTTGCTAACTAGTTATTTTAAATCCTGTTATTTTTCATAGTATCTTTTTCAACTTTCCCTATTTCAACTTTTAAATTGTTCTCAATTTTTTCATCTATTTTTATTTGTCAATTTGCTTTCCGTTCATCATTTCATTTTGTTTTATGCTTATGTTTTGTAAGATACTGTGTTATATTTACCTTGTTTGCTCTCCGTAAGCGGAAGAGAAGCCTGGCCGAGGAGCTGTGCCCTCCCACGCCAGTGAGGTCGCTTCCCCTCCCCTGCTTGATGCCTTTTCCCTCCCAATATCCCGGAAGTTGCCCCTCTAGTTCCCTTCAAATGATGAGTGTCTCTTTTGATCCTGATTCTTGAAAAAACACCTCTGAGACTACTTAAGTAGCAGGGCCACAGGCAACAAACTCTTCGCCGCGGCCGCCTCCCCCAGGTTCACGTTCATGTTTGGCTCTCTAGCAGAGTTCTCTGCGCCCAGTTGTGCTGATGTGAGGGGAGGTTCCCACTGGAGAGAGACCTGCCTTGTAAGGCGTCTGGTCTGAGGTAGGGGAGGGGCAGGGCCCAGCCCCACAGACCAAAGCGGCAGAGGTGGGCCCTTCCCTTGGGGCTGGCCCTCAGGGCTGGCCAAGGATTATCCACAACCGGGCTTTGTTCCGGTCCCTTTACCTACAACAGGAGTAGCTTCCTTGTTTGGCTTTGGTTTTACCTGACCATAAAACTAATACACGATCATTGCAAAAGGTTATAAACCAAAGATATATGTAAGGAAGGAAAATGTCAGTCTTAGTGCTAGACCCTGAGACAATCATTCTTAATGTTTTGTTTTATATCCTTTCAGAATTTTGTACGAAAAAATGCATATTTAAATGTATTTTCATTTTTACCAAAAAAAAAATCCCACAGAAGATCATATTATAGAAGTTGGCTTTGTAATCTGCTTTTGTCACTTCATAACATATTATAAATATCTTTGCAAGTCAAAAATACAAACCTATGCTATCATTTTCAACAACTGCACAGGATTCCATAGTAAGAGAATCATAGTTTCCTTAGCCAATTCCTTTCTGAAGTGCATTTAAATTGTTTCCAAAATTTGACCATTATAAACTGAGCTGCAATAAATATACTTGGTCAAACATCTTTGATTATCTGATATCTGAGATAAGATGGATAGATAGATAGCTTAATCTTTGCTGATACATATTAGTAATTTCATAAAAGAAGAATTACTAAGACAATGAGTAGACATTTATTTGGGGGGCTTTGACATGTTTGCCTAATTACTCTCTAGAAACTTTGTGTAAATATAAACACCTACTGGCAGACTAGAGAGTGATTTCTCCCAACCCTACAGCAAATACTCATTGTTACCAGTCTCATAAATCTTTGACAGTCTGAGGAGCAAATGCCTAAATATATAATCGAAAACTATTTTTAACTGTTTTCTTTGATTGCTAATCAGGTTAAAATATTTTCATACATTTATTGGCCATTTGTTTTCTTCTTCTGGGACCTGCAGGTTCCTACTTTGAGGATTCTGTAACATCCTCGTTAGAAACGGCACACTGGTTAGGACTTCTTTAAGTCTCAGCCTCAGCGGCAAAGTGGAAATAACAATAGAGATGCAATCTGTGTGAAGGCAGCATCCGTATCTGTGGAGCCTAGAACACAACTGCCAGAACTCAGATATTCAGTGAATATTCACTGGAAGAAAAGAGGAAGGGAGGGAAGAGACATTATCTACCTTATAAAGCTGTGGAAAGGCAATGCTTGTAGAATGTTTTGTTCACTTCCTGACACATAGTAAACACTAAGTCAGGGCTCTTAGGTGGGCATTTTTTCCTTTGGTTGGGGTATTATCATCGTTATTGATTTGTAGGAACTCCCTCTACACAAAGAACATTAAATTAATATTAAAGAATATCCTTATCAGTCAAATTTCCTAACTGGATTTTCTTTTAGCTTTAAAAATTAAAAAATAGGCTTTTTCCTAAATTTAAAAATAATATGTGTTCATTACCAAAAAAAAAAATCCTGACACAGAAATATATTTTTACATTAATACAAATTATCCTCAATCTCACTGCCCAGTTGGCCTGCAGAGAAAGAAAGAGAAGCCAAAAAACAGGGAGACGAGAGGTATGGGATCCTTTGGCCCAGGGAGTGGAGGATGGGAAAGTGGCCATCTCTCTGCCCACTGACGCCCACAGGTGCCTGACCCCAGTCCATACATGGTGAGGCCATGCTCCGCCGACCTGGCAAAGGGGTGATGAGGGGCACCTGTGTTCCTCAAATTCTCCTTTTTTGCTAAAGCAACTTTGAAAACATTTCTATTATTTGCACAAAGGATGTGGATGAAGATACTCTCATAATTTTCCATAAATGGAATCATAGTCTACCTGCTGTTTTGTAGCCCACTTTTCATTCAACAATATGTCGTGGGCATCTTTCCAAGTCAGTAAATACAGGTCAGCCTCACGTATTTAATGGCTGCAAAGATTTCCTTTACTGTTCTTTGATTATTGACCATTTGTATTTCTTCTTCTCTGAATTGCCTGCTCATGTCCTTTGACCACTTTTCTATTGGAGGATTTGTCTTTTCCATATTGATCTGCAAGAGCTTTTTGGTTTGTACCAGGAATATTAACCCTTTGTCTATCACATATGTAGCAAATATTTTTTCACATGTCGTCTTTTGCATGTTATGGTCTGAGAGATATTTGTGTATGTATGTCTGTGCGTGCCCATGCATGCATGGGCATGCACACTGCTTAGAAGTATTTAGTTTTTATGCAGTTAAATTCATTCAACTAATATTTACTGAGTACTATACTTTGCCAGTACTATGCTCAGTGAAGAAGTGGTAAAATCCGCCAACCTTTACTCTTAGAGTTTCTGGCTCTGATGTTATGATTAGCAAGGGTGTCCCCTCCTCCACAATTATAAAAATACTGACATTTTCTTCTTGGCCTAAAGAGTGAGTTAGAAATCTAATTTAAAAAAAAAAAAAAAAAGAAGAGTGTTCCACGTCCCTAAACTCATTCACTCACCCCAGGGATTTTAAACCAATGCCTCTTACTCCTTTGCTGCGTGATACCCATAGATACAGAATTCTGCTGTTCAGCCTACACCCTCTCCGTCTGCTTTAGGGACCATAGGTACATTTCACAATCTGTCCTTTCTCCTAAGAACATAAAATATCTTTTTTTTTTTTTTTTTTTTTTTTTTCCGGTACGCGGGTCTCTCACTGTTGTGGCCTCTCCCGTCGCGGAGCACAGGCTCAGCGGCCATGGCTCACGGGCCCAGCTGCTCCGTGGCATGTGGGATCTTCCCGGACCGGGGCACAAACCCGTGTCCCCTGCATCGGCAGGCGGACTCTCAACCACTGCGCCACCAGGGAAGCCCAACATAAAATATCTTGAGAAGACCTGGGTCCTTGTCAGCTATGATGTGACGAAGAATCTCTCCCATGAGACCTCCTGGCTGCTCTCCAGAGAAGGTTGTCTCCCCCTTCGGTGGACTTGGCCTGGCTGTTCACAGTTTGATCTCTCTTACCACGCACCATCTCCCATGGGGGACCTCAACCCTTGACCATCCTTACCCCAAGTTTAAGGGTATCTACTCCACTCTCCCTGGTGCTAGCTAAAGAAAACGCTTCCCACCTGCATTCGCACCGGCCCCGCCCTTGTCCAGAGGATGCAGACCCACCCGCCACCAGGAGCTGGCTCACTGTGTTGGAATTTAACTTGCAGCCTCTTCTCATTTAGCCTCCCACTGAAACTAGCCAACCTTCACCTGCGTATGGCTCAAGGGAAGTGGCTCTCTTCTCCCTGCAGCGTATATAACACCCAAGGCATTTGGCCAGGTGGGTCCTTCAAGCAAAGATCTGGAGATGTCAACTGGAGCTGAAATATTATTGTCTAGTTACTGAATAAATTCAACCCTTCTAGACTTCACTTTCCCTAAAGCCCTCAGCAGTCTCAAGGTATCTCCCCTGGACCCACACCTCTGTGATCCCAGTGCACAAATGACTTCCCTGAAGGATCTGAAACCAAATAAAATGCCACTGGGGGGGATCCTCAGAAGGTCTGCGCAAGACACAGAATTATTGTGAATCAAATTTTATTTTCCCACTGACTTACACAACTGTTTTAGGGATACGTTATCCTCAGTATTGACTGGTCCTCAAGAAGTAGGCTCTTCAAACACTTTACTTTTATAAAATGAGCTCCTGATTTCTCAGAGGATAGAGGAGACAGGGTCCAGGTCCAGGTCCATGAGAAGGGTTTAAGTATGACAGGGTAAACCAACACATAGAAAAGTGAACTGCAACCCACAGTGCCAGCAAAGACAGGAAGGAGGGACCCAGGAGCAAACACTATGAAGCTCTGTGCAGTGTACGCACCGGTTAAGAGCCTGATGTCAGATAATCCCAGGTTGAAGCAAGTGGCTGCCATTAGCTTTTAACTTTTAACTTCTTGAAGCCTCAGCTTCCTTTCCCATGAACTGGGAGTGACAACAGTGATACTTACCACTTAGGGAAGCTTTGTGGAGCACATGAGACAAAACACCCATAGGGCTTGGCACGGTATCCGGCACGTATTAAGCTTTCAGAAAATATGAATAGTGGCTGTTGTTGTTATTAGTAGTCAATGGATAATCCCTTGAGTAAGGTATGAGGGAGGGTGGGAAACTTTTCATAAAGTAAATAATCTGCCCCTAATACCCACTTCTTGCATCTGAGACATAACCCAGGGCGAAAGGCTGAACCTTTGGTGACACATCCTGAGTAGAGCCCAAAGCACCAAGAGGAGGGGCACTAAAGTTCAAAGCCAGGGGAGCTCAGAGCACAGCTGGGAACACTCCCATTGTGCAGGTGGAAAAACCAAGGGTCTGAGTGAGAAAGGCCCACAGTAAGGTGGTGGCACTGCTGGGGTCAGAATCCAAGGCCCGTGCCATCCCTCTGAGACCCATCCCACTGTTTCTGTATCTTGCTGAGATTCTCAGAGCAGGGGAAGACTTGTGTCGTTAGAGCCATTACCAGGCCTACAAGGAGCAGCCTTTCCTGAGGCTGTTATATTAACTGGAATTTGAGTTCACCCCAAGAAAACATCTATACCAAGGGAAATGATCTTAAATAATCTATGGAACTCTGTAGAGTTGTCTTAGCTGAGGCTGCTATAACAAAATACCATACCATATGGTAACAAAATACCATAAACTGGGTGGCTTATCAGCAACAGAAATTTATTTCTCACAGTTCTGAAGCCTGGAAGTCCAAGATCAGGGTGCCAGCACAGTCAGGTTCTGGTGAGAGCCTACTTCTTGGCTTGCAGAGGGCTGCCTTCTTGTATCTTCAAGTGGTGGAAAAGGAGAAAACTAGCTTTCTGGCTTCTTAAAAGGGCACTAATCCCATTCATGAGGATGCCACCCTCACAACCTAATTACCTCCCAAAGGCCCCACCTCCAAATACCATCATACTGGAGATTAGACTGCAACATATGAAACCTGAGAGGACCCAAACATTTGGTCCATGACATTAGTTGCTTGGGTACAATCAGCTGGCCCCAAAAGGTGGGCTTGGGAGTACTTCCAGAAGGAATCCCACCTTGGCATTGGATTCTGAAGACCCACGGTGAGGGGGTCTGCACCCTTGGACCCATGGGTACATCTGTGGTCAGCCACAGGAGGGATGCTTCACCTCATCTTCACTCTGCCCACCACCCTTCCTTCATTCCTGCCCACTGCAGCTCCTGGGCACAGACCTCCACCAAGCTCTTGCTGGGTGTGCGTTATCCAAGGCCAAGAAGAATTTGAGTCTTCACAGACCTTTGTCCTCTCAGGCTTGAAGTCAAGGAGAGCTAACAGAGGACAAATATCTGGAGAAGTCAAATGACTGCTTTGCAAAATTAAGATAATCACACGAAACTTTAAAAATGTGTAAGGCACATCATGTGTAAGTAAGTTTGATGTAAAGTCTAAGATCTGGATGTGTGAAGACAAGATATAAAGCCATCTTATTAAAACACTGTGACTTTCTAGCAGTCCACACATATATACACGTACTTACACAGAGCTATGTGTCTTTTATATGAACAGACAGGCCCTCAAAAAATGCACAGATACTGTATATAGAAACATGTTTTTCTATTGATTGTGATTATATAATTGGAGATGAGCTCTTCTGGGAAAAGAGGTGGTCTTTAAATACATCAAGCAACATGCAATAATGTAGCAATTTATTAAGATTACACATTTTAAGTAAAAATTAGAATTCTGTTTCAACAGCATTCAAGAAAAAAAAGAAGAAGAAGAAAAAAGAAGTACCAAATATGAGTGAAAATAGCCAGGCTTATTTTTATTCTTGGCACTGTAACCTAAAGGCGCCAATGAAAGCAGCAATGACGACTCAGCTGAACAGGATGGAGCAGGCTGGAACCCGAGTGGCCGGCTCTCCGCTCGCACGCCCAGCAAGCAGAGTGCCCCAGCCGGCAGCAGCGGACCTGGGGGTCTAACTGTGGGACCTGACCACTCTGAACCTCCCTCTGTGACATGGGAGCCCAGCACCCACCTCATCCAAAGGACCCAGACCACAGGACGTGGCAGCCACTCACCCTCCTATTTCTTATGCTTTCATCTTTCTCCTCAGCAGTTAATGTTTTCCTATAAGCCGAAGAGGAATGCAATTTCTTCTGTCATTCAAAATGCACAAGGAAATGAGAAACGGGGGCACACAACAAATGGACTACATACAGCTGATGGGGACACAGCTGAAAATTCAGTAAGTGAGGCTTCTGGGGGTGTCCATGGACTCTGACCCCTGCTTAGATCTCCTGTGTCGAGTTTCTGCATGACAAACATGGAAATGCACACACACACACACACACACACACACACACACACACACACACACGCAGCACTGAAGTGGCTTCCTTTTGGAAAGCAGTCTCTTAAAATACAACGGCCCCGCCTAACTCAGCGTCCTGTGGCCTGTCCCGGAGCACCCTCTTGCTTTCCTGTTTCAGGCCACCCAAATCAAGCCCCACACAAGGCACAGGGCAGGAGCGCACTGAGCCCAGGGCTTCATCTATGGCTCTGTGAAAATGAGGGATGCAAAGTCACATTTGAGTGCCTTCACATTTTTAAAAAAAGGAAAAAAACGTGGGCTTAATTCAAAAGTCTCCTTTGGTGATAAAGATTACCATGTGACAATAGAGCGAGATGTGTCAGAAGCTGCCCCTCTCTCATCCATGCGGGATGCGTCCCCTGCCTGCTGGGTTATTGTGCATAAGGAATGACCCAGCCAATGCGAAGCCTATGGGTGGCTTATGCATGTTGTGATAAAATGTAAATGTACTAGAAAGGTCACCGGCAGAGTGATCATTACCATTGTGGAACTCTGACCAATTTGCCATTCAAGAGCATCATCGATGACTCAAGCCATTCATGGTGCCTCTTAAATACACACACCCGGGGGCACATCCACAACCGATGGGCATGGGGGCTGCCAGTGTCTCTCAGTGCCTGTGCGTCAGCACCTGCAGACGCTCCTTCCCTGGCATTTAAGGAGAGAGATGGGAGGGGGAGGATTGCCACTATGTCTACCTATTCGACCAATAATCCCCCGCCTTAGAAAGGGCATTTAAGCCTCTGAGCCGAGTTCCCCCCAGAGGGCCCCTGGCTCATTGCTCTGGGGCTGAGGCTGTGCCTTTTGGGGCAGAACACACTCACCCACACCCTAATATGGAAGGAGGCCCCACCAGCATCATGTTATGCAGAATAATGGCAGGACAGCTCCCCACTCCCATGGTGGTCTGGCACACCCATAAGGAAGGCACCTGCTCTGGGGCCAGCCTGGGACAGTCTCTGCCACGGGTCTCCGCAGAGACCTTGAGCACCTAGCACATTCAGAGGGCCCAGAACTGTGTCCTCTGAGCTCCCATCTCTACTCTTTTGCCTCCCAAATGTTGTTTACGACCCCCTAACTGCCCCTGCTGCCTTCCCCACACCTGCAGTTCCCAGAGCAATGCAGTGAGGGCTTTGTTCATTCAGTCAACAAATGCTTCACTCACATCCATTCTGTGCAGCTCCCTGTGCTGGTATTAATCAAACCGCAGCTTATTGCCCAGTATATGGACCATTAGACGTCCCCCTTCCCCACCTCAAGGAGGAAACACTAAGAGCCTAAAGAGATGTTTGTGAAGAACCATGGGCATTCCTAGGAATGACGTGTAGGCTGGTGGGGAATGGGGCAATGAGGGAGAGCTTCACGGAAGAGGTGGCAATCCAGCTGAGCCTTAAAAGATGGGTAGAAGTTTAACAAGTCAGGAAGGCAGAGGACATTCGAGAGAGAGAGGGAACAGAGGGTGTAAAGGGGCTAAGATATTCCCAGGGTGGCCCAGGGCCCTTCACATGGGTGCAGAGTATGGGGCAAGGAACAGGAGAAACTGCAGGAAAGGTGATCCAAGCCCCAGGTTCTCCCTACCCCTGGAAACTAGATCCCAAGAAGCCTCAGGAAAGTGCACATTCCTGCCCTCAATAAGTTCATCCACCAAATGTTTATTGAGTCCCTACTATGTGCCAGGCGCTGACAGCACCTTGCATCATTAAGGAAGCTGTGGTCAGTCAACAGCGGCTTGTCAATAATAACAAAATTATTACTGCAATTCCTGATGCTTTTGTCTTCCCTTCCAAAGATAAGGCTCACTACCCATTGCTGAAACCATCACCGACACAGGTGGGCCCCCCTGTGCCCCACCTCAACGGGAGTCTCTGGCTGTAACTTCTTCTGCTTCATGTCTTGCTTCCATGAGCACACACGCTTCCTTCCTTACTATGACCCCACCCACTGCCTCAACAGTGAACTGCCTCCCACCCTGACTGGACCCTCGGAGCCAAGAGGATTTTAGTCGATCAGAGGCCCCCCCATGAAAAGCACCCTGGTCTGAGACGGAGTCAGGAAGCTAGTCCCAACTTCCTCTTGGCTCTGCAACCTCGGGCAGGTCCCTTCTGCCCCACCTGTGGAGGAAGGTATTTGCATTTCATCTCCCCATCATGATTCTATGATTTTATAAACAACTGCCTCTCTCTCCACTGGATACATCAGTGCACCTATTTGTTTGTTCAGAGACTAGCTTAGTTTCCTTCCAGACCCCTTCCCCATCCTCATTTCCTAGTACAGCACAGGATCCTACCACTGTCTGCTCATTCATTTATCCAACAAACGTTACTGAATGCTAAGTACCATAGGGAACCCAGCAAGCAGACAAAACTTCCTCCTCTTCCTGGAGCTCGTTATCTTCTTTGAACTGCCAGAAAGTCTTCACTCTGCATCTCACACAACATTACCTACACGATATAGCCGAGATCTCACTTGATTCTTACCTCCTTCTATGAGGAAGCATGGCAAAGAGTAAGCTCAATTAAGTAACACAGGAAGTACAAAGAATTTTCATAGTTTAACCAGTGCCCCAAATACTACCAAAAAAAAACAAAAAAACAAAAAACCTGAGTCAGGACCAACGTCTTCTGGATTTTGACCTAACTCACAATCTCACCTGCTGAACAGTTTTTGGCCATAATGTGTAATCACAGGAAACATCCATAAAACCCATTCCCACATGTTTGGCGGGGTATTGTTGAAGGGGTCTCTTTGAGCTCTGAAAGAAGATCCTTAAAAAGGCTCTAGGACTTCCTTTGGGCTACGCCTGCTCTTGTGCTGTGGGTTAGATGGAAGGATGGAAGGAAGAAAGGATGGAGAGGCAGTTGGAGCCATCCTACTCCTAGAAACTGAGCCCAGAGTCTGCATGGGATGAGTCAGAAGCATCACCACTGCCTGCACCTTAGAAGCCACCAGGTCAATTGCCACACTCTCCAGACAGCAGATGCATTCCAGTCTTGCCCAGAAGCCTTCAAAATACAACTTGAAAACTAGAAAGCACCACATGAAACTTCAAGGCAGAGAAAGAGGCCTGTGACTTTGCAAGGAGTCCAGTGCGCCCGGGGACAACAGCTGCCCCATGGTACAAACTGTGCATTTGTTGGGACACTGACATTTAGCTTTAATGGTACAGTCATAACTGCTCCTCCCAGGGCTCTACCAGTCGTCCCTGCTTCTCTGTCTGCCCTCTGTCTGTGCAGATTTCCAAGCCAATTCTGTCCTCAATTCAGAATCAAATATTCAGATTTTTCTAAACAATGCTTCCATATACAACTAATTATCCAAGTGTACCAGACCTTTTTTTTTTTTAAGAGTTTTTTATTTTAGCAACAAAGCTAAATAGGGAGAAAGAGTGAGGATGAGGAGGTAGTCAGAGCAACTCTGATGCCTTCGTTCTGTGCAGTTCCCTCTGTGGGTCTGGGAAGAGCTGCGAACTCCCCAGGTATGAGGAGAATCACAGGAAACCTGAGCTCATCCAATAACAGAGATGCTTAGCACATCACTTCTGCCTGAATGCACAGCATCCGGAATTTCATGGAGCCTGGAGGGGGGACTGCTCAGCCAGGACCTGGTGCTGGGGAACGACCACTAAGAGTACTTTCAGAGACTTCACCACCATAATGCATTGCTCTTCCCAAAGCATCCAGGACTTCTATGACCAAACATGGCCAAACTCTGATCTATTTCTGAAGGACAGGGGTGCTTTCAGTCCTACCGCGAATGTAGCCAGTGATGTGACAGTTTGAATTTCTACCACCTGGATGCTCTAAAAGGTCCCAAATTATGGATTTGTTTTTCTTGTTTCTCTTGGTTTATGTCTCTAAAAAAAATGGGACTTTTAATCCAGCAAAGTTTGTCACATTTTCAATTTCTGTGCTAAGTAAAACAACAAAAAGTAAATTAGTGTTGCATATGTAATAGACATTAGAGAAAAGTCTGAAGGAAATTCTGTTAAGCCCACTGCCTGGTTACCTCGTTCTTAACGTGGGCATGCCTGTTTCTAAAGCAAAACCTTACATTTTCTCTAACAAAGGTCTGACGTTGACTAAAATGTCAGCTAAAGTTGCCAATAAATACTTACTCATGGCTGGTAACTGGGCAGGGAGGGGAGGTTTAGTTACACACATTTTCATTAGTACATATACAGAAGAGAAAAATCTTCTGGTACTTAGAAATCAAAGTCGTGACGGCTGCCCAGAACTATTTGCACTGAGGGATGGGCAAAAAAAAAAAAAAAAAAATTAAAAAAAAGAAAAAAGAAAAAAGTGAGTAATAGCAAGGGAGATATTTAAGGAAAGCAATGATTGAACTTTAAAAAAATACTGCAGACTCAAAAAGCTGGCGGCAGACTGACTGCTATTTTAACCAAAGCTGCTGATTTCTGAGAGGTCTTCTGCTTTTACATATTTGTGTCTTGCAAATGTTGGGCATTATGGCGCTGAAATAGGTGTGGCTGACTCTGAAATTCAAGCTCACCGCGTCTGTGGTCCGTGAACCAGTCCTGATAGGGCTGGCTAGTCAGAAGCAAAACTGGCTAGTTAACGAAACTACCATAGTATATGCTTTATCTCCACCGCATTTAAAGGATTTACCTATCTATCCCGCTGCAGACCCACTCATTGAGTAAGAGCCAACAGCATATGATTGTGTTAATTAATCTGCTATTGTGAGTAAAGGAACAGCTGCAGTGGTCTCGTGGATACGTTGTCAAAAGAAAACAATGTAATGTTAAGCCTCTGACTGCATATTCTGTTACAAAGAAGGTTTATGAGAAGTTAAATTCATAAATCACAGATCATTTTTATAATAATAATAAATAATATCTGACCTTTAAAAGGAAGGTTTGAGTGTTCTTAATTTCGGCTTGAAATATGTTCTGATATATGATACCTAAGCTTTAACCCAATTCTTTGTTTTGAAAACAAACATTCCCCAGAAATGATGGGAAGGGGAAGGAGCTATAGAAATGACCTCTGACTGTACGAGATCCTGGCCATTGTAATTCTAACAAAGATCAGAGCCCAAAATATCAAGTTAAAAGAAAAACTTGTTGGCATGCCTCCAATGTCTCCTATAATAAAAACGCAATTTCTAATACTATACAGAAATGGAGAGAAAGGGTACATTCATTATGGGAAACACACATATTATTTACATGGGCTTTATCTTTCTTTATGCAGATAAGGCACAGACAGCACTTTCTGTCTAATTAATACTCTATGTCCCTCCATGATCCAACTTGCCACCCCTACCGTCACCCAAAATACAACCAATACTCTGTGCCCACCCCTCTGTACATCTAGCCAGTTAGTGGGCAAGGCGAAGGGAAGTAGAGCCAGACAAAGAAATGAAACCTTGTGTTCCGGGGCTTAATCCAGGGCAATAAACGGTAGCAAAAGTCAGAATGAAAACCCAAGACTGATCAAGGAATATAAAGTTGAACTAGGGCTAAGGGGATTTTTAAAAGCATAACGTCTTGTATATCTCTGAAGAACACTCATCTTAAAAAAAATGCTGGGCTCCCGCAACAGACCTGGGAGAGGAGGCCCCTACACTTGGACACTGTAGTGCGTTCCTGTTCAGTGCAGTCTGGGGGACACGCAATGCTGACACTGAGATTTCCAGCACCTATTATTTCAAGAGAATTCTTGTAACTACATAGGCCTCAACAGTATCCAGTTTCCCTTCTCCCCCGTTTTTAAATGAAAAATCCATTTGAGAGAGAAGACAAACTGACTTAGGAATGCTGGGAAGGAGAGGGCAGGAGGCACAGATGAAGTGGGTCTGATCTGTGCATCCCTTCCCTTTGTTCTGGGAGATCACAACAAAGGGATGCTATTTTTAGCTACGGATTGGCATTGTATTACCAGGTATGTGTATCGACCTGATAACGGGAGAGGGGCTCTGGAGCTCCCCACCCAGCCCCCCTCCCAAACACTACAGTGCCATTTGCAGCAGAAGCCCACAAGCCCCAGGAAAGCAAACTTGGAAGAACAGTCTTAACCCAGAAAAATTTGCTAAACAGGAGATCGGAGGCCTCCTGGCTTATTCTGCACACCTTGTGCCATTGAAGGAACAATACCCCCAGAGTGCTAGTCTTTCTGAAAGGTGCTTCTCTTAGATGATATTTAAAGGAGTCTATGGCGAGGAAAATTATTATGGAGAGGTAATTATCCAAAATACCCTGCCTCCTGAGTCAGGACACAACTGACCATTTACTCTCAGGAAGATAAGCATGGTCACCTTGAAGCCACATCTCCTGAAGTTCTCTGAAACGCCCTGGTAGACATTCAAGCCATAGTTAAACACCCTTCTGGTCGGATGTTGCATATTTACCTGGTCCCCTGCAACCCACCCCCTGGTCTCCAGCGCCCTCTCACTTCTGTTCCCTGCTAACGCGCCGACCACAGCTCTGCTCTGAGAACAGCTGGGCCCTTAGTCACTGGGCTGGAGCGCCTAGCAAACAAAGTCTTCATTATTACCAACTTTTACATTGTTTCTTCCAAATCCAAATTTTTCACTTTAAAATTTAAAAGTCCTTTTCTTATAGCAAAATAAAAACTCTTCAGTGGGCAATCCCGAATACTTGACATTTCCCAGTATTGTACCACAGCAAAACACACATAGACTTGGGGTCCTTAGGACATACTTAGGAGCGAGTGGCCTTTGAGTAACAATGGTGCCTTATTCCTGCTTACAGGAAGATCACGTGGGAGGGGGAAGGAAATGCCCACGGCTGGCCAGCGCAGAAGCTTCTTCATCTCTGTGTTCAAAGTCATCTACGTGGAAAAGGGAGCCCACAGTGACGAGGGTGTGAGCACCATTTTCTCTTCTGTAAAACAGAGATCTACACAATGATACAGAACCCCTCCCAGAGACGAAAGGGTCTGTATACAGTAAAATGCTAATTTTGAATATTTATGACTCTTTCGCCCTGTTTTAAGAAAACTTGCTTAATAGGATCTTCTCTCTAGTCACACCATTCCACAGCTTATCAAAACATGATGAACAAAAAGATAGTGATCATTCAGCAACAAGAAACACTATGTGCTGGTCTAAAAAGCGGTCAGCTTGGTTAAAAAGTAAAATTGTCAGCAGTGGTTTTTATCCTCCCATAATCAGGTTTTTTCTTGCTGGCTCACATTCACTTGAGGCAAGTAAGATCCTTACAAACCTTCTGACCCGGTTAAAACACATTCTAGGTGTGTATATAGGAGAGAAGACCTCAAGAGAAGCATGTGGGGTGGGGGGCAGGTGGCCCATCACAGAGCCTGCGATCTGGAGAGCTTGTGAAACAGCCGGAGGACGGAGCGGCCTATGGTCAAGATCAAGTTGGAGTTTACTCTTCTTCTTGAGCCTCTTAAACAACCTTCCATGTTTTATTCACAAAAGTATGCCATATTTGCTGTAGAAAATTTGGAAAATAGGGAAAGGTATAAAAAAAGAAAATGAGAATCATTTCTGATTCTACCACCTGACTCTGACTATGAATAACACTTTTACATATTCTTCCTATCCTATTTATTTAAATATGATTAATATACATTTAAAATAAACAAAATAGAGATTCCATGTAGTTTCATATCCCATGTTTCCTCTTAACATAAGGTTACGAGTATATTTTGAAATTATTCTTCAATACCTGATTGTTTCTGGCTACAGAATGTTACATCACAGGGCTGCAACTTCCTTCATATTTCTGGTAAAGGAGCCCCCCATGAGAGAGGGGCCTTGTCCTCTTTCAGGTTTGGAAGACAGTCTTGCTGTTACATTTTTTAGCAACCCCAGGTTCCGAAAGAGAAATTTAGCTGTGCGTTTGAGGTTCCCTGCTCCAAGGGGGCCGGCCTGGGTGATACCTTGGGGAGGCCAGTGCGCATTGTCCTGATTTTCCATGATCTATTTGTCAAGAAACCTCAGTTAGCAGCCCTGGCACTTAATGAGACTCGAATGCTGTGGAAACTGGAAGTAATGTATAAAGCGAAGAACCACACTAATTCAACGTAAGCTGAATTTAAGGGTACTATAAAAAGCCAGAGGCCAATCTCCAACAAAAAGGAGACATCTTGCTAAAAACCACATTAGCAGCAAACACAAGCCCTGGCCACTTACCTCCTCCAAGGGGAGAAGGGAGCAGGGGAGGCTGTACGCCTGCTGCCCAGAGCTCACGTCGGCGGCACTGATTCTGTGGGCACATCCCACTCCGCCCTCTGCCCCTGCTTTCTTCCTTTCAGACAGGGGGAGAATGAACTCCACGTGGAAGTCTCTATGTGATTCCACACTGGAAAGGGTCTGCTGAGACTCTTGGATTGAAAAAAAATAGCTAAATGATTTTCCTTTTTTGAATCTTTAAAATTAATAAGACGACTTGCCCTGTGTGGAATGAAAGAGATCACATCTCATCATGAAAGGACTAAGGGAGAAAAAGAAAACATTTCCAAATTCCAGTGATCAGGAATTAATTCAAGAAGAGTCCCACAAAGTAGCTGGATGTAATGGGCACTTTCTGAAGCTGGGCTTAGGGGAGTCCAGCCACCTTCCAGATCACTCTGCAGAGAGCAGGCCTCTGCAAAACTCTGAAGGTCGCTGACGTTGTCAAGACCAAGATTAAAAGTAAAGGAGGCACTCAATGTGCACACTAGCCAGCATTCTACAGACCTATCTGGGACCAAGCCAGGTCTGTCTATTAGAAGACCAGGTAGGTCCAGTGATGTTCACCCAGACTGGAAAGGAATCTGTAATCAGATGTCAGATCCCATGAAGAAGAACCGAACAGGACTCAGTAGCAGACAGATAAGTGATGTGACCAAAAACGGCTACCTGTGAGATGCCATGCTCCCAGCAGAAGCCCTCAGTTCACTGGGTAATATTTCTGGAGCGAGTTGCATCCTGATATTTTAAGCTGAGAGTTTTATTGCTGCTGAAACCATACAGTTGAAAAGGAAATTGAACAGCCTTCTCTCTAAATCATCTGATTTATAGAAATTGAAATTGATTCATATAATTGGAGACCACTAATTATAGGAGTTGAAGAAGAAAGATTGTATGCCAAAGTTCTAATTGCTGAACTATCAAAGTTAGTCAAGATTTGTTTCAGGGAATGGGAAAAAAATTGTCATTTTCAACAGAATGCCAGGGAATATGATCATTATGCTGGTTTACTGACATGTCTTTGGTCCTCACGTAAGGTTCTCTAAGAACAAAATAGTAAATTGGACCTTCATAAGATGTGCCAGAGGGTTGGTTTTTCTAAATGTTTTTTACTATTATGAGAGGAATGCTTTGCATTATAAAATATATGTGTGAGAGAGAGAGAAACCAAGAAGGCCCCACAATTTTGTGCCTAAAAGCCCCTCCCAGTAATCATTTCCACATCTCTCTTCCAGGGCTGTCCTGTGCATGTCTTTTCACCTGGTCACACTCATGGTCCACACTCAGTTCTGCTCTCTTCTTTTGTTCTTGTGCACAGTCCTGAAAACCATCATTTTAATTGACCGCACAACTGTCCATCAGGGAGATCTGGTTCCACGGAACACCCCAATGCCATACATTTAGCTCAATTCCCGTTCTAATTTTTGACATCTTAAATGATGCTATAATGAACATTTTCATGCATATAGCTTTTTCATACTTTGGATAAATTCCTTAAAATAGGTTCTCAGAAGCAGAATTACTGGGTCAACGGGTTTAACATGTTATTACTCCTGAAAGGTATTGACAAATTGTCTTCTACAGGGATTTCTACCATTTAGAAAGTCACCAGCATTATTGGAAGTCCTGGTTCCCTGTATTTTCAGCAGCCAGGAGATTTAGTTTTTAATATTTGTTATGATTCAATAGACCAAAAATGGTAACTGATTATTTAAGTTTGCAATTTTTAAATACTAGATCAGATGATCCGTGTTCTTTATGTTTCGTACTTGTATTTCCTCTTAGGCCTTGCCCTTTATCTGAACCCAGAAAATGTTTGAGGAGCATTTGGTCAAGTAGACCAAAACCAGATAAGTGAGTATAAAAAGTGCAAACACCAGGAGTAGACTGAGAGCCCCTTTCACTTTCATGATGGAACAGTGTGTCGCCAGCCACCCCATAACGAGAGCGTGCCTTTACTGGGCTCTGAGCTGCATCCTCCACGCCCTCGACTTCTTTGAGCCCTTCTCCAGGCTGACAATACGATAAAAGAAGGCTTATAACATCTTCCTCTGAAATTTGATTTTGCTAATGAGGTAGACCAAATTAAGAAAAAAACCCTGAGAAAGTGACATTAATTTGGAACAGCTAAAAACCAACAATAGTTTGATTCTGCACTCTACAAACCTTACAGCACTTTACAAACAAAGTAATTAATCCTATAACAAAGAAGAGATATCATCCCCTCTTTCCTGAGTCCTGGAAAAATGAAGAGCCATTACATTGAGTTTCACAGTCTTTGCTAAGGAGACCAAGAATAGAACCCCCCCCCAAAAAAAAAGAAGAAAGGAAGGAAGGAAGGAAGGAAAGAAGGAAGGAAGGAAGGAATGGCGGAGGGAGGAAGGAAGGGAAAGAAAGAAAGAATAAAAGTCTACTGTTTGCTGAATAGTCAAGCAAGGCATGCATGGGTCCTGCACAGAGGTGAGCCTTAAGAACACCTAAAAGGTGTCCCAGAGAAGCAAATCTATAGAGACAGAAAGTAGATTTGTGGTTTCCTAGGGCTGGGAGGAAAGGGGAGTTGAGGTTGATAGCTAAAGAGTACAGGGCTTCTTTCTGGGGTGATTAAAGTGTCCTAAAATTGATTTCGGTGAAGGTTCACAACTCTGAATATACTGAAAATCATTGAATTACATATGCACCTTACATGGGTGAATTGTATGGTATGTGAATTATATCTCAATAAAGCTATTACCAAAAAACAGATATATCTGGAGGCTTGGAGGAAACCACGTAATTAGGGAAAAGTGCAGGAGTACGTTGTTAGCCGAGGGAAAGAAAAAGAATGGGGAGCAACAGTTATGTGATATATTAAAGACCCAAAAAGAGAGGAAACACCCTACACAGCTGAATTTGGATTTCTGGAACATTCATTCATTCATTCATTCAACAAAGTAAATGGAGTGTCTCCTGGGTGATTAGATGTGAGAGGAGAGAGAAGAATAACTGTGATAAGGTATGGGGGGTACACTGGTGGATGGATGGATGGGTACCTCAGAGATCACCCCAGGCATCGCCCTCAACCCCAAGTGAAGACGGTTTCAAAGGAGTCTTCAAAGTGAGCAAGCAGTTAGCCAAGCAAAGATATGGGGAAGCGCTATTCCAGGTGGAGGGAGTGGAGCAGGCAAAGACCCAGAAAGATGAATGAATATTCACTCCCTGGGAGATCAGAGGAGTCAAGCCAGCCGGAAGCCAGAGCGTAGGGATGAAGGGAAGTGGCTGCAGAGACAGACCAGGGCTGGACCCCAAAGGCTCTCGTCAGACCAAGGCCTTTTTCTGGAGGACAATGGGAAACCCCTGAGCTGTTCTAGACTGGGAATAAGTGGTGGGATCAGATGTCTGGGGGTTTGGAAAACACTGGTTTGGACAAGAGAGTAGGCTCCAAAGAGACAGACCAGACAGAGGCCAAGAGTAAGAGGGGAAACCATGAGGATGTGAAATAAAGCCTTGCTGTGGAGACTACGGGATTCATTCAAGAGTTCTTGAAGAGGTGGAAAGACAGGCCCCATGGGGGTTTGCGGGGGAGCTAGCTGGCTACCTCCTGGGCTTCCAGCAGCTGACAGGTGGGTGGGGTGCTGTTCACCAAGCTGGGGACATAGGAGGAGGGGCCCGTTTGGGGGCAGGGTGTTCGGGACCTGCTGAGTGTGAGGGGCAGGGGGAAGTATGAGGGAGTGTGGCCCTGTCTGGAGGCCCTGGAGCAGGTCCTGGCTGTGCTTTGACATATTTCACAGAAGTGAGCAGACCACGTCCTCCTGGAGGCCAGCCCACCTCGCCCCATGTCCTGGCACCCTGGGACCCCCAGGCACGACAGAGACAACTCGGAGAGGAGGATGGATATGGGAGAAGCACAGGGATGCCCTCAAAGAAGAGGGTGGTCCACAAGGTCACCAGTTCAAAGGGCTGGAAATAGGACAAACACAGCACATTGACCAGAGCCTCAAGGTTAGGGCAGGGATGAAATCTATAGGATACGAGGTAGGCGCAGGGCTTCGCCGATGGCCAGGTCTTCTCAGCCCCAGGGAACAGACCTAGTCCAAAAGGTGGAGAAGTCTCTCACCCCTTGCTTCATGGGCTCCCATATGTCCCAGGTGGAGGCACGCAGGGGACTTATCCTTTAGGATAAGCCTAAAGGTGGGAATGCAGAAATGGTGGCCTTGCTACAGGCCACCCAGAGAGATGGGAGGAATAGGTGATTTAATTTGAACTCCCAGTTCAACCAGTCAGCAGGCTGGAGAAGGGATTGATAGGACCTTTCACTATCTGCCCATCCATTAGACCTATTAGCTGGCTAAACAGTCGGGCTTCAGACCTTATTATTATCACTGTCGTCTTTATTCATGGACAAGATCTTGGTTTATCTTGATGATAACTTCATTTTCCAGACTGTGGAGAATATAATTAGGGGGTTTTATTTTATTTTTTTTTACTCTAGATTTAGTTCTATCTAATGTGGAGGAACTAGTTAAAGCAGAAAAGACAAGAATCTTGGGCAACTACAATGATGTCATCTTAAAATTCCCAATTCACTGGGTGGGGTAGGCTGAGCGGGACAGGGTCACGGAGATGGGGCAGTGGTTAGACAAGCACAGAGCTGGAGTAAGACAGACATGGATTCGAATCCAGGCTCCAGCCCTTCCTGCACTACACTGGAGGAGTTACTTAACATCACTGAACCTCAGATCCCCACTAATACCTAGAGAATAAAATCAGTCCCCATATCATAAAGTTGCTTAAAGAAGCTTAAATCCGGGCTTCCCTGGTGGCACAGTGGCTGAGAGTCCGCCTGCCGATGCAGGGGACACGGGTTTGTGCCCCGGTCCGGGAAGTTCCCACATGCCGCAGAGCGGCTAGGCCCGTGAGCCATGGCCGCTGAGCCTGCGCATCTGGGGCCTGTGCTCCGCAGCGGGAGAGGCCACAACAGTGAGAGGCCCGTGTACTGCCAAAAAATAAAAATAAAAATAAAAGAAGCTTAAATCCATTTAACAAGTTAGCATACTGCCTGACATTTGTTAAAAACTCAATAAATGTTTGTAATTCATCCTTAACCAACATGTATTCTAAATTTTAGGATGTCAGGGTTCGAAACACTTGGAGTAAAGAGAGGTAGAATTCCAGGGCATGAGAGTCTAGGCAAGCAGACAGCTCAGCAAAAGATAAGTAAACATGCCCTGCTGTCTGTGTAACCAGAAAGGTCCCAGTGAGGGAGAAAAGGGCAGCATCCAGCGAAGCCAGTGTGATCGCCAAAGACAGGAGATTTGAAAAGAACATAGTGGCTGTCCAACTTATACACACATATATATGTGCATGCACACATATGCACACACAGACTTGTACATTCACACACATGCACACACATGTAACTGTACACATGCTACATATTTACATATATACATATATATTTGTTGAGGGAATCAAGTAATTGATTGATGATTCGGATAAAATATGAGAAGAGGAAGGACCATGTTACCAGGGAATCTTAGACATAAGTGGCTGGGATTTGCACTGACCTTCTCTTTGGCAAAGGCTAAGGGAGTCAAACCGTTATTAAGGACAGCCAAAAAAATCCCTTTTAAAAAGCTCAATTCAGAGCAAGAAACAGACGGAGGAAGGAACTGTAGATCTGCTGCGAGGGGCAAAGACACCAAGTCAAGCAATCGATGGAGAAGATGGGATTGTTTGTCTGTCTGCTCAGCAACAAGAAGATCCCGGGGATGGAAGGGGGACCATCTGACCACAGGGAGCCCGAGACAGATAAAAAAAAAGATCTTCAGAGAGACCGTGTGCGGTCGGCCAGAATTCCCATATCTGGGCCCTGTGAATTCCACATTTTGGTACTGAAAGAGCTTGTAAAGAGAGCGCTGAACGCTTTGGTGGTGATATTTGAGGAACTGTGGAGAACGGGAAGCTAAACCCTTCAGGTCATGCACAATTGATCCCAAGCATGATTTTAGCCTAGATGTTACTTTTTAAAAGCAGTTGGGGAAAACCGAGAAGAGGGAACAGCAATCCCAGGAGCCCAGTGTGGGTGCCCCGAGACTGGCTGTGTCAGCCCAGCCTACAGGCTAGCAGGACAGAGAGCCACATGAGACGCAGGGCGTATGCATTTCAGCAGGTCATTTTGATTTCCGTGGGGATAAAAGGGAGAAATGTGAGACTGAGCAAGACAAGAATGTGGATAAGTGGCTGGATAACCAGCCATGCTGAAGGGTGCAGAATGATGTACTGAAGTCACCATGAAAGGCCCCAGGCAACGTGTGAGAGCACATGTCCCCAGCCCTGCACTGTGGACTGTCCAGTGACTTGGACAGAAACCCAGGTGTGAGTAGCACAGGTGCAGGTGGCCAGCACTGGGCAAGCAGGGTGCTGGGCAGGAGGCACCCTGAATGAAGGACTCTCTGAAAGCACACTGACCACTTAGCCAAGGGGCTAAACTGAGTGATGCCATTAAACAGTTGCTGGTCTCTTCCACAACCGGTCTGTAGTAGAAACAGCTGTCAACTAACCATCCGTGTCTCCTTCCACACATGGAGTGGTTGCCAGAAGTGAATCCCCAGCCAGGGACATGTCCCAGGCTCGTCTGCATCCAGCTGGGGTCATGTGACCAAGTTGTAGCCAATGGGATTTGCACAAAGTGAAGTATACCACCTCCAGGTCTATCCATAACCCCCTGCCTGTCATCCTCACTCCCCGCTTCCTGACAGCTGATTTCAATGCCCTTCGTGACCCTGGAAACCACATACTGGAAATACTGAGAGTCCATCAGTCCCTAAATGAAAGCTCCTCGTGTCCAACACCGGTTGGATTTTCTGTTAGAAAAAAACAAATCGCTGTGTCCTGACACTGTAACTTTAGGATATATCTCTAACATAAGTGCTAGAGGAAGTACACAGATTTTTGTGTACCAGTGCTATCCTAACTCATAACAGGGTCCCAAACCCCAGAGCAGCAATACAGGACTGTGGAGAAAACAGGGTTTCATCCTGGCCCCTAAGAAGGACTTCAGGTATCAGCCAATGAAAAGTCACTCAGGGGAAGCAGAGAATCAGCGCCCAAGACAGGCAAATACAGCCTCAGAAGCAGGGGAACAAAAAGAGGAGGGGCCTCTCCAAGCGGGCCACACCAGCAAGCCACATGCACTAACCACACAGGATCAGAAGGGCGAGGAGTAAGACAGTAAGGCAGGGCTCAAGGCGACAGGACATTTGTCCTCTGGCCCTGGGAGAGCCAGATCTGACCTCTAGGGCTCCAGGGAAGCCCAGGACCAGATGTAAGGATCAGATTTCAGGGCAATAAAAAAGAGAGTGAGAAAGAGAACTTTTACTGAGTGTCTGCCCTGTGCTATACTATCTGCTTTATAGGAGGACGAGGACCGTTTCATTGGCCCAATAGTCATGGGAGGTGGACGTGTTCCTCCCCAGGGTACACATGGGGAGATAGAGAGTCCCGTCCAGCCGCTGCTGTGTGCACAGCGGGGGCTGCATCAGGACCCCCGCATATGAAGCACTTCTAAGTTGGAGCTCCCCAGCATGGGCCCCAGCAGAGGCAGGGAGGAACCCACCCAGGGGTGTGCAAGCAGGTGGGGAACCTTGGCTGCTCAAATGAGAGTGGACAGAGTTAGACCACAAGACCCTCCCAACCTGGAACCCTCTGCCCGGGAGCACATAAGAAGTTGAGATTAAATCAGCCAAAATGACTTCATAACATATATTTCTTAATTTCTGATTCTCAGGATGAAACATGAAACTTTCTCCTGGAAAAAAAAAAAATCACCGAAGTACTAGCCACAAACCGGTTCTTTGGGACGTGATCAGTCAGCACCCTGACCCGCATGCACTGACCTCCATCTTCAGCCCTTCTGAGGGTGCCGAGGTCTGCAAAGTAGGGGCAAAGAAGTGGGCACCGAGAAGTTGCACGGTGCTTTTTTAAAAAAAATAAAGAATGGCTATTTTTATTCAGTGCTAGAGGAAGTACACAGATTTTTATTTCTACAGAGTAAGAGAACTCTATCGCCTGACCTCAGTCTCTTATAACAACAGAGGGTCCCCGAAACAAAGGGAAAGAACATTTTTAAAAATTCTAGACGTTGATAACTACCATGAATCTCCACTTCACTTAAGTCCTTTCATTCATCAGTTGAACTTGAGAGTTTGCGGTTATTGTGCCCGGCCCTGCATCCTCAACAAAGCACAGGAAGGAGAGCTCAGTTTCCGGCGGGGAGAGACCTGGCCATGGGCAATGAGAGCCCTCTGCCCCAGCATTCCAAACAAATTACCAGGTTGTCTAGAAAGTAGCAGGAACCAACCGCTGCTGGAAAACCCCACTTTCTTCAAGTCATAAAAAAGTCCTACTAAAAGGAGATTCATTTGAAAGGAAGCCAAAGGATCTTTTTTTCATGCCTGGGTGGTTGCTGTTTTATAAAATGCATGTATGTTCTATCACTTTGCAGAGAGTCACTCAACACACTCATTCTATCAATACTTATTATAGTATCAAAAACTTCATGAAGGATACTATTCTTCTACTATTCTCTTAATGGCTCCTTCAGCCCACAGAGAGGAGGGAGAAATGTCCCTCCTCTTGTCTCATGAACTGCTCTAGGCACTGGACTACCCAAGCAGACAAGACAGACACCATCCCTGCCCTCATGAAGCTCACTTTCTAGTGGGGAGACAGACAACATGCTAGTAAGACATAAATAAGACAATTCTAAATTCCAACTAGTTACACATATAGGAGTGATGGAATGGTTAGGAACCAATGAAGTGTGGGGCACAATGGAGGTGAACTTTGACCTTGGATGGGTGGTTGTGGAAAAGTAGAGAAGGATGGAATTTTATGCAGAGAGAACAGAAGTGCAAAGGCCCTGGGGTAGGCCCATACTGGAGTGTTTTGAAGAGCAATAAGCAGACCAGCATAGCTGGAGTATAGTGAGTGAGAGCAGAGCCGCTGGACCTGAGGCCCAAGAGGCAGGCACGGCAGACGAACAAGTTGGCAGGAGGGTTGGAAACCACCAGAGGCTTTTAGACATTCTTCCCTCCTCTCTAGGGGTTGAAGGAGCCATTAAGAGAATAGAGGCCCAAGTGGTCCATTCCCCATTCCCACTTGGTCTCCTGTATCCAACCACAAGGGGTAGGGACCATAGTGGGATTCAGTACTCCTACTTCTTTTTAGATTTAAAGTCAGACCAATTGAATAATCTCGAAAAGGTACTTTATTCTGTGTTAGGCAATATTCCTTCAAGAACAATCAGTGTTGAACAGTTTGACATTTATTGCTACCCATCAGAGGCCAATTCTCTTTGAATTGTATGCAGAATGTGTCCACAACTTAGTGACATTTTCCCACTTAGTAAATCCATGTGCACCATTACAGACAAATTAAATTACCTACAATTGTTTACCTATTTAAAAAAAAAAAACAAAACTCCTAAATGGAGGAACAGGACTTCCTAAATTCCTCTCTTCTCATTCCAAGAACCTATTCAGGGTCTCACTTGGAACAGGGGAGGAGGAAAACCAGTCGCCTCAGCAGGAAGGGAGCAGGGGATGCCCCGAGCCCACCTCTGCAGACCCCTGGGAGGATGAGCCTGAGATATCCAGGAGCCACACTCTTCTCTAACACACGGAAAAGACCACAAGCTCAGTAAGCACCTATAATGACCCAGGAAGATTCTGTCCCTGTCCTCAGAGGGCTCAAAATTCAGAGTAAGACCACCAAAAGAGCTTCACTATAAAGTGATATGTTCCCAGGAAAATTTCAGATGAGGAAGCAGAGAGTTTTAAGCCTCTGGAAGAGTGGGCACAGCTCCAGCATCTTAGGATGTGGGCAGGATTTACACGTGGAAAGATGGGGAAAGAAAGCATACCAGGAGAGGGACCCCATCAAAAGCACAGCAGAGTGCTGGGGCTGGGGATCCACGTGGGGTTTGGATTGGCCAAGGTTAGGGGGTAAACTGAGAAGGGGCTGGGTAGCCTGGTGGGCTGCAGCAAGCCCACCTCTCCAGACCTACCCTGGCAGCTGTGGGACGCACACGGGATTCCCACTGTGTCACTGACCAAGACAACAAGTGATGTCCACCAGGTGGGGAATGGCAATAAAAGTAAACAATACCGTGGCATGTCCATTCCAGTCATGCTACAGTGACACGAAGAGGAGTAAGCCAGAGCTCAGTCATAACACAAAGAGGCCTTTAAGCCATATCATTGAAAGAAAAAGGCAAGGGTGTGATGGGGAGAGCCGGGGTAGAGGAGAGGATAAATTGCAGAGGCTGAGACCATTTGGGGGACAATACGGAGAACCCTGAAAGGGAGAGGTACCAGGGGACACAGACTCTATACTATGTAGTATAATTTAATCATTCACTTGGTTTGGAAAACTCAGCCACTGTCCACTGTCTGAATATTTTGATAATGATGACTAATGATGAATCTAGAAGAGCGATTAATAAAAAATGATCTGCTCCTGTACTCCCTCTGATTGTAAATATCAACTTTAATTAATAGTAATCAATGTTAGCAGTAAAAGAAAATCCAAACTGCTTTAATGCACCACTTCAGGGGCTTCGTGTAATATCCTCTCCTGGCAATACATCGGCGCTTTGAAGGACTGACTGATGGAGGGGGAGGAAGGGGCAAAGAGAAGTTCACCCAAGACCTGGTCAAGCCACTGCCCGGGACCCAGGAGCTCTAGAAACGTCTGCTGGGGTGTGTGGGTGGGGGGAAGGGTGGATACCAGAGGGAGGGAGGACTGAGGAACCAGGACACATAAACCAACACGGAACCCCGCACACTGCTCCCGGCATAGCCACACGGCAAACCTCCTTAGCTATTTCACAAACACAGCCCACGACTCCCAGTGCCTGCAGGGTAAAGTCGTCGTCTGGCATCCAAGGCCCTCCACAATTGGGCCCTATTTCCCTTTCCAGAGTCACTTCCTTCCAGTCCCCACCACTCTCCCAGCCAGACGGGGTGGTGGTCCTCGACACACCCTGCTGCTCACACGCTTCACTGTGTTCCCTGCTGTGTCTTCTTTCCCAGTCTAAAAACTGATGGGACTATGCAGAAGTCCCACTTCCTCCATCCATCTTTTAACATATATTTAATGAGCATCTTCTATGTGCCAGATACATGACCTAATACCTGATTTTAACAACCTTACAAACTAGAAATGAGCGTTTCCCATTTTACAGATGGGACACTTGAGGTTCGTAGGTTCCGTGCTCGCGGTCACGTGTGCTGGTACTTGGTGGAACTGAGATTTGGATCCCAGTCTGTCTGACTCCATGGATCCCTTTCCTAAGCAGAGACAGATGGTAACAGAAACCTAGCCATCATCAAGGAAGTATGGGCACCAGTGGCCACGAGTTAATTTTCTGGGGCGGGAAGCACTGCAGACAAGGGTGGATAGAAAGGCTCCTCCGAGAAAGTGGCACTTGAACCAAGGCTCAAAACAGACTTCCTAGCTGGACAATGACCTCGGGACACATCGTAGGCACCTGACAGATGTGAGTGCAGGAAGAGCATCTACAAAGGCGAGGCCCTGGGACCACACGGCCATTCCAGAAACTGCAAACAGCCCCCCATCACTGCCACCCTCTCCTCCGAGGCAAGGGTGAAGAGTCTGACAGGCAAAGAGGAGCAGAAAGATCTATTTGTGATGATTTCATGCTGGTCTAGTAGAAAGTTAAGGGCATAGACTAGAATTGTCCATTTCATCATACTGATAGAAAAAAGGATGAATTTCTTCAAGTCACCGGTACCTGGAGGTGCCTTTATCCATCACTACGCCGCGATTCAGTTCTCACACGGAGACTCCTCCATCACGTGTAAACCAGCCATTTATTAATTTTCGCAACAAGTACTCAACTTCATTACTCACTTTCGAGATCGCACACCATGTTTACATAATCTTTCTCCGGCTACAGGAGTCGTGCAGCAATATCCCCGGGCAGCCGTCGCGATGAGATACCGGGTGTAGTTAGAGATGGCAACGTTACAAGCCTGCACAGCAATGTAATTACACAGATCCGACTCGCCACCACTCTCTTCTGCAGGTACTCCTGGAATGCAATGTCAAAATTTGCATGCAAGATGCTGACCAATAATGTACTTTTTAACTTACCACGGCAAATAAAACTCCATGCCATATGGCTGGTTAGAAATACTCTCTCCTTCTCTAAACAGCTGGGTGAGTAACAGCAAGGAGAAGCCGGTTGGCAGCTGTACACTCATCACTGCACTGATGCTGCAGCAAGGGGTCTGCGCTTGCACAGGTATGCACCTGAGACGCGAAATGCTCGCCTCTCCAAATGAGAGAGAGGCCAGGAGAGGCGCAGCCGTCACCAGGTGCACCCCTCCAACGGGGATCACCAGTTTGCCCAGCAGAGACAGGATCATTTTGCATTTTGTAAATAAAATATTCTAAGGTCTCCTAGGGAGAAAGTGCTGCTCTGGGCACTGAGAAAAAGAAGAAAATTGAAAAAAAATAAAATAAAAGCAGCACATTTAAAAAATATTATGGGGCTTCCCTGGTGGCGCAGTGGTTGAGAGTCCGCCTGCCGATGCAGGGGACACGGGTTCGTGCCCTGGTCCGGGAAGATCCCACATGCCGTGGAGCGGCTGGGCCCGTGAGCCATGGCCGCTGAGCCTGCGCGTCCGGAGCCTGTGCTCCACAATGGGAGAGGCCCGTGTACTGCAAAAAAAAAAATATATATATATATATAAAAATAAAAAAAAATATTATGGAGCTGCTTTGTTTGCTACTAACTGCTGTCTCATGCATACCCCTGACCACCCTCTCTCTGTCCAGACAGAGCTCGCAGGGGACTCAGGTGGACTTTTTCAGGTTCCCCTGCAGGTGGCTCAGTAGAAACCCTGCAGAAACCTGTAATGTGCTGACATGCTCTGTCCACCCGGTGATACCCACACCACCCAGGGTGCTTCTGACCCTCCCCAGCCATCCGCCCCCTTCAACTGCTCGGGGATAAGTGACCACCAGTGCAAGGCTCCTCTCCGTGTGCCCACAGTCCAACAAACAGGGCTGACTTCATGGGACCAGTGCAGTCACACATGGCTTTGCGTCTAGAAGGACCCTGACTTGATTGAATGTTCTGCAATCATAATCTTGAAATTCTTAGTCATTCTAAACAATGGGCTCCACCTTTTCATTTTGCACTGAGACCTGCAGATTATGTAGCTGGTCCTGCCTACTTTAAAAGGGGCGTGGCTTTACCGTGGCCAAATCTGCCAGACAAGACCTCAGCCAGGTAACCAAGGTCAACATCAACAGTGATAAGTCAGGTTGACAGCATGCGCCTTTGATATAATGTGATGAGAAGGTCACTTTACCCCTGGGGTCTTCTGGGGTTAAACTCCAGTCTAACCCTGAGGGAAACATCAAACCCAAATTGAAGGACAGTCTGTAAAGTAACTGATCAGTACTCCCCAAAACCGTCACAGTCACAAAGAACAAGGAAAATTTGAGAAACTATCACAGCCAAAAAAAGGAGCCTAAGGGGACATGAAAACTAGTGCCAACAGCAGGGGAAGTTGTGGGGACAGGAAGTACGTGGGAACACTGTATTTTCCACTCAATTTTGCTATGAACCTAAAACTGCTCCAAAAAACAAAGTTTATTAAAATACCTAAATGTAACGGGATCCAGGCACAAAAGAAAAACATTAGGTAAAAACTAAGGAAACCTGAATAAAGTATGGACTTCAGCTAATGATAATGGATCGATATTCGTTCATTCCTTGGGACAAAATGGACCCTAATAACACTGACAATGGGGGAAGCCAGTGTGGAGTACGGGGAACCCTACCCTCTGGGTTACCCTTGCAACTCTTCTATAAATTTAACGCTATTCTAAAATAAGAAGTTTACTACTCACCCCCTCCCCAAAAAGAGTGCAGTTGAAGTACTTCCAGTGGGCCAGGAGGAGGGAGGCTGGAGAACAGGCAGCAGACAGCACCTCTCCCCCTTGGATCCCCTCATCCACTGCTCACTCAGGACAAGGCCATGGGGCCAGCTCGAAACGGCAACACACTTTACAAATGACCTTAACTAGTATAATACCTTTTAAAAATTCCATTTCTCCCCCTGGGGACCACTGGGTGCTGTTGAATTCTCTGGCTGCTTGCCCATCAGCTAAATACTGTGTGTCTAGCAGTCAAGAACACATGGGGAGGATGTGAGGCAGTCCTGAGAAAAGCAGAACTTGCTCAATCCCATTTGTAACCTGCACTGAGATTCCAAAGCAGCCACTGTCTGTCTCTGGCATCCTTGTTCAGCCCCGCAGCGCCCTCTCCTACCCCCGTATGAGGGCCGTGGGAACTGTGAGCTGGGCATCCCTGGAGGAGCAGGGTGCCAGGTGTGGGATGGTTCATTCCCCTTTGAGACCTGCCTCCATCCACCAAGGGCTGTGGTTACCCAGCAAGCGGAGGAGGGTCTAGGTGGATTGGCTTGTCATGTTCCCGTGAGGACATTTTACCTGCGACCCACTGGGCAGGCTCACAGCATGCTGGAGTTTCCTGTCATTTGCTTTTCTATTATGTTTCTGTTTAGAGAACTGGCTTGATTGATAACACTGCTTTGGGGGGCAGGGGGATCAGTGAGGAAGTACTACAGACTGGATGTTTTGTCCCCCCAAAATTCATATATTGACATCCTAACCCCTAATGTGATAGTCTGGGGAGGTGCTTAGGCCATGGGGATGGAGCCTCATGAATGGCATTAGGTCCCCGATTAAAGAGACTCCAGAGAGCTCCTCACCTTCCACTGTGGGAAGTGGGTCCACATCCAACACTGAATCTGTCGGCACCTGATCTTGGACTTCCAGCCTCCAGAACTGTGAGAGAGAAATCTCTGTTGTGTATGTACCAGTCTATGGAAAGCTGTGACGGCAGCCTGAGCAGACTGGGACAGAAAGTAACACCCGCTGCAGAAGTGGGTCCACAGCAGTGCACCCACAGCCCTGAGTCACGGGTATCTGGGCCTCCCAGGCACCAGCGGAGGGACAAAACCCCAGGAAGCCTGGAGAGACCTCACCTTTATGGGGCAGGTGTAAGGACACTCACCTGGCCTCTCAACGTCCTCAGCTGAGAGCTGAATGAGTGAAATTCTGCCTGAACCCCCTTGAACCTTCACCCCAAGCCAAGGCGTCCTTGCCTCCTCCCCTGTAGATCTCAGCATTAGGCATCTGTCCTGCCAGGGTGCAGGTCAGCTCCGGTGCCAGGACTCCCAGGGCCCTGCTCTACTCCTCGCCTGTCCACAGCGCCCTTCCTCTCTCCAGCACCGCAGCTTCCCTTCCAAGACAATCTTCTCCATCCCTTGTCTTGCTGTTCTCTTCCCACTCCAACTCCCTCCAGCAAGAAGGCCAAGAAGCGGGCAGCCCTCACAGACCCTACCGGGTCCACACCACACAGGCGGACTCTGAGACAAGCCGTGTCCTGCCGTCTGTGCTCCTGGCTCAGTGAGGACACCTCACCCCAGCTTAGGACTCGCTGAGCGGGGAAGGGGATGTGTGCCCTGCAGCACCCTGCACGGGCCAGGTAGCACACGGGGTCCCCAGCAGCAGCTGGCCGAGTCTGCCTGCAGCCGGCTCGCTGAGCTGAGGTCCTTCCCCAGCACGGGTCCAGCCACTTCCCTCAGACCAGAAGTCAGTCACTGCACCTCCCCACCCCAACCTGGATCCCCAAGTCCTCTTCTTTGCCCTGAAGTCAGCATCAACCCAGGCTGTGTTAAGGGGGTAAGATAGGGATTCTACTCCAAAGAGGCACGGGACAAGCCTCGAGGAGAATGTTGAACTTCCAATAAAAAGTCCTGGAACAAACATATGGACACCAAGTGGGGAAAGCTGTGGGGGAGGGGGTTAGTGGTGGTGGGATGAATTGGGAGATTGGGATTGACATATGTACACTAATATGTATAAAATAGATAACTAATAAGAACCTGCTGTATAAAAAAATTAAATTAAATTTTAAAAAAAACCAAACAACGTACTGGACAACACCGGCTGTCTTCTAGAATTTCGGCTTCCAGCAAAACCATGCAGCATTCCTGGTTGGGGGCAGTTAAGCCTTTGCCACAGAGCTGCTGCCATGTGCGTCCACTCTTCCAGCATCAGCTCCAGGGACCACAGCTCCCCCTCCACCCGCCCTGCCCGATGGCAGACACTGGGCTCGTCCCTGCGGAAGGATGTGTGGCCCCTCAGGGCACACGGCAGCCCTCCCAGAGGGCCAAGGTCTGACCCATGCTGAATTCCAAAATGCTCAGACCCCAACACGTGCTCTGCTGAGGAAAGCGGCCCCTGGCTTCTGGGGAGCCAGTAGCTTGGGATACTGTGAATTAACTCAACGAATCCAAAGTTACAACCCCTTCCCTCAGGCAGGGGACAGCGGAGGCCAGACCACACCCTGCCTTCATTCACTTATGCAAAAGTATTTCTTGAAATGAAGGCAGTGTCCAGTGACAGATGAGCGGATAAACAAAATGTGCTCATCCATACAGTGGAATATTATTCAGCCTTAAAAAGGGAGGAACTCCTGCACCTGCTACAGCACAGATGAACCTGGAAGACACCACGCTAAGGGACTAAGCCAGTCACAGGAGGACACACACCGCATGATTCCACTTACATGAGGTACCCAGAGTGTCATATTCATAGAGACAGAGAGTAGGAAGGCTGCTGCCAGGCTGGGGGCAGGGAATGGGGGTCACCGATGAACAGGTACAGAGCTTCAGTTCTGCCAAATGAAAAGAGTTCTGTGGATGGATGGCGGTGACGGTTACACACAATGTGAACGCACTTAATGGCACTGAACCACACACTTGAAAATGGTTAAGATGGTACATTTTGTGCCATGTGCCTTTTACCGCCGTGTCTTTTAAAAAGTGTTTACTGAGCCTCCACCGTGTGGTGGGCACTATTGTGGGCAGTGCTGTGCACACGGGTCACGGGTAGGTCAGCACAGAGAACACGATGCTTCCCAAAGGCCTTGAAGATGACAGTACAGGACAATGCTTCCAGCGAGGGGCTGGGAAGTGAGAGTTCACAGTGGGGGCTCATGGGAAGGCCACCGGCGGGGAGAGGTCTGCGTGATGTGATGGAACCAGCCCATGAGAGTCTGTGTCCAGAGCTCACCCCAGAGACAACAGACAACACAGAGGCCACCAAGGGGCTGGTCAGAGAGGAGGGAGAGGGAGGTGCAATTCCAGGCCTTGATACCACAGATTTTACTCCCCACACGATGGAAAGTCACCGCAGTGTTCTGAGCAGGGAATGGATGCAGGCTGATCGTTCAAAGGGCCGCTCCACCCCTGGGCCGCGGTCCCTGCTCACCCAGCCGCCCTGACAGTCACTCCTTTCCCAGGCAGCTCCATCCCCACAGTGCTTGCCCTTCAGGAGTTCAGCTATGTTCCCTCCAATGCCCTGAAGAGCACAGCCATCGACGGTGGCTGTCGCGCCTCCACGGGCCCTGCTCTCCCTGGGAAGGAGCCCACCCCGAGGCATCTGTCCTCTACCTTGTGGGTGCCCGCTCCTCCACCAGAGTCTCCAGGACCTTCGCATCGTTCTTCATGGGGCTCATCGCTCAGAGGTGGAAGCATTTCCTCTGCCACTAACCAAAAGAGGTCATTTGACCCCAAAGCACTGGCTTCCCAGATTTCCAACAGAAGCCCGGCAGAGCTGACACATGGTCTCTGCTCCATGTGATTTCCAGGAAAAGTTGCACCAAATCCACGCTGCCCTGACCCCATACAGGCTGCTCTCTGCCATTTTTTCTTTCTGACTTTATAAAACAGCTGGTAGATTATTTTAAGTTTCAGGAAACGGAGGAGTCCCCTGCCGAATGGATCCTAAGCTCCTCAAGGGCCCAGAGTCCTTCTGGTCTCTGGCCTTTGACCAGACTGACACCCTTCAATGCCTGCTGCTTGTCTGGGGCACCATTCTGAAGACCCCCACCTGTGGTGGGCTCAGTAAGGCTCACCTCCAACTCCCAGGCCTGCACCCTAGATCATCCACGATGGCCACAGAACATGGCTAACTAAACCCCAAAGTGGCTGCAAGGTCACTTTTCAAGCTGCTGGTAACACAGCTGAAGCCTTTAAACAGTCTGCGGAGGGAGGATGCAGTGCCCACGGCAACAGCTCTACCCCGCTGCCCTGGTCCCCAGCAGGCTCACAGTCGGTGAGGCTGTTACCGTGTCCATGAGCTCCAAGGAGCTGGGGGAAGGAGGGACAGCTGCTTTGAGGCTCGTGGAGGGTGGTCATCCAGGGAGGAGGAGTTGGACTTGGAGCCCAGGTTGCCACCGTCCCGGAGAGGGGGTCCCCAGGTGCTGATGGCAGACTGAGCCCATCCCCGAGAGGACTTGCCCCAGAGGGGCACTCACCCGCCCTGAGCCCATCTCTGACCCCTAGGCTCCCTCATGCCCTTGGGTCCTCCCGCTCCTGGCCGAGGGACGCCTGGCCAGCTCACAGGGACTCACTGCAGGTCTGTGGTGCAGGTGCTGCACTGTGATTTCAGGTTCTTTGGCACCTCGAGTGAGAGTGCTGGGCAGGCCCAAGGCCTGGCTGGCTCCTGGGCAAGCGCCCTTTGTCCCAGGACAGCACATTTCATTTTATTCCATACAAGTCAACGAACATCCCCCGAACACCTGCTGCATCCTGTGCCCAGCGCCAGGGACCACGATGGGAACACACCTGAGGACAGCACAACCCCTGTCCTCTGGGAGCTCTCAGGCCCACTCCACACACGTGCTGGCTGAACTCAGAACAGAGGTTCCCTGGATGGGGACCCCAATCCTCAAGCCCCAGCTTCTTCCAGGAGGAGCACGAGGCCTCAGAGGGCTTGGCTGTGAGATGCTGGAAGACAGCTCCCGCTGCATCTGCCAACTCATAACCCAGGAGCCAGAGCTTCTGCCCGAGGCCGAGGCAGCAACAGGGAGGGGAGACTCCATTAGCAATGCTCTAAGGGGCAGGACTGGGCTCAGGACCAGCTTCTCTTCCCGCAGGGAAGGCTAAAAGGTCACGATGCTTCAAGGAGGTCAGCCTCCCTACGTAACAGGAGGCCATCGTGCCACCCACCACACACATCCTTAGGCACACAACACACACCTCAACACCCATACCAACACAGGCAGACACACACAGATACACACATCCCAACACACGCATCTTTACCAACACATGCATCAATGCACCAGCACACACGACCACACACCGCGCACCTGACACCTATATCAACACACACCCCGTTACATACATCTCAACACACACACCCCTACTAGCATGTGTCCACACACAAACATGTACTCCCCCAAACCACACAGCCACACCAACATATCTGCAAACCCTGATCCCACACACTAACCACACCGCAACTCCCACACACACGTACCGAGCTTCGTGTCCCAACTCACCCTCACCCATACACACCAATACCCGTACCCGGCGCGTGCATATCCACTCCCAATCCAGTACACCCACGGCTCCCCCCGACACCACCACACGGTGATACATCCACCCTCGGCAACGGCATCCAAAAATTCAAAGCACCTTACAGACACTCACACAGCAACACCAGCCCAAGAGAGCACGACCACTCGCACACCAAGTCATATCCCAGCACAGACAACAGACATTCAGACACACGCTAGCCTCCCGACATACACACACAGTCACAGCTGCGTGCTGAATGCTCTATTCCCAGAAGCTAGGGTCAATTTGAACCTGCTAAACCCCCTACACCCACGACAGCAGACTCAGCCCCCCAGCCGATCCCGGGTCCTTCCCTGGGACCACCCTAGGTGGGTCCAGGGCACAGTGACAGCCCAGAGCATTCTGCTCGGCGCGGCCAGTGCGCAGTGGCCGCTTGGTTCAGTTTTTAGTGCCACCAGGAGCGACAACAAAGAACCCGGCAGCCCCTCCTCTGGAAGGCTTCCCAGATGACAACTCTGCCTCCTAATTTACACCTCGGAGGACGGTGCTGACCAGGAAGGAGGAACAGAGGAGACTCTGCTCTTTCTCTTCATCTACCCATGGGGGCTTCCCCGCTCCTCTCTGGAGAGAGTTGGTGGCTGGAGAGAGCTGAGAGCTGGCACCTGCCCTGTGCCTCCGCCTCCTGCCCTGTTCTCTGGCCCACCACCCACACCCAGGCCACCTTCCAACACTGGCCTGCGCAGGAGAGCACGGAGACAGAAACGGGACCGGCAGAGCGTGGTACAGCTGGGAGGGATGGGGGAACTGAGATTCGGACAAGCTGCACAGGAAGAGAGCTGGGTCCTCTGCACCAGGCCCTGCTCCTGGGGCCCCATCCTCTCTGTCACCCTGGGGACACGGCCGCCAGACACTTGTGACTTGCTACACATGTGACCTTGAGTAGAGGTTAGGGGATCCCTGAAACCGCAACTTTGGGGAGTCACTTTAAGCCTAAGGGTGCAGCTCGGGCCGGGTCCCAGTCGATCCTCAGCAGAGCTCAGCAAGCGCGGGGCCACCTCCTTCCTTGCTTCTTTTCTGGAAAAGATGCGAGGACAACCTCCCCCGAGACACAAAGAGAGGGAAGGAGCACTTATCTGAGCTTCCCAGAGCCTGTCCTAACAGGGCTGGTCCTGGCCAGTGTGGAGCTGGAGATGGGGCTGGCGAGCAGGTCTTCTGCTTTTGGCTGCATTCACCCCATCCCCAGCACGACCCAACAGTGGAACTAAAAGGCCAGAGGTCAGACAGACGTGGCTAGAATCTCAGTTCCACCACTTCCTAGCTTTGGAACTCAATACGGTTTCCACGGCTGTTGACATCCTCTCCTCCGGCAGACTGCAGGCTCTAGGACACGGAAGCACAGAGAGGCTAAGGAGCCCTTGCTGGGTCTCACAGCTCCTGAGGGCCAGCACTGGAGCCCTCCACCGTGACCGTGATGCTCTCCACTTCCTGCAGCCCTGCCAAGTCCGCCCCGAGGTGGGGAAGAGCAAACCCTGAGCAGCACTGAGTGAGGGGCCCTGGCTGTGCCCCTCCGGTGGCAGGACCCTGTCTCCAGGGCATGCAGGCCCAGACAGGGATAGCCGGTGGGAAGGGACCCAGTGGGAAAGGAGCTAAAAGAGGGTCTTCCCAGCCCCACCGGGCACACCGGGCCCCTCAGAGATAACACGACCTCACTGCCTGCTCGAGGCTCAAACACAGATAGACAAGAAGTTCCCAAATCCTTAGAATCGACAAACCCTAGTTCTCTGCTCAGTGGACCAGACCCTTGAAAGTTACCCTCAGGCCGTGGAAACATTTGGGAAGGGAGAGGAGAGGAGGGAAAAAGCAAGATGAAAAGGGTCTCTGAGTCTTCTAGACTTCCCCACTCCCACCTCCCAGGCCCCGGGTAGGGGAGTGAGCTGCCCAAATAGCCCAGCAGGGTGGGTAAAGCCGGACTGTGTGTGGAGGTCAAGCTCTGGCTGAAGTATGTGCTCTGCCCGGAGCCGTTTCTTAAACATTAGAAAATGCACTTGTCTCTGGCTTATGATTATGACGTTTTCATTCACAGAAAATAAAGGGCAATTGAGGTCTGATATGTAACAGAAGAAATTGTTTCCACACATTCTCATAGTGAGTCTGTATTTAGTTCATGACCCATCATCCAAAAAGAAAACTGGTACTGTCTGCAGTGCCCACCATCCTCTACTGATGCTGGACATTTTGACATATGAGGTGGGTACAGCCCTGCCCCCCCTCCCCCGACCCCCAGTGACTCACCTGATCCTCTGTGGGACAGGTATGGACAGTTCTGAAGTCAGGTTAGTTTGGGTAAAATGCAGAGAGCCTCTTTCCCAGTGTACATCCGACAAGCTCTCACAGGCTCTACCTGCAGGGTCCGAACAGGAGTCCACACTCTACCTGACACCCGACTTGTGCCCTCCCCCTGCCCAGGAACCACTGGCGACAATGACAGGGTGGTCAGGGCAGGTGAGCTGGAGCCGGGGGCCTGCCCCTCACTCCCTGGTGTGGAGCTCCACCCTGCCTCTTCCTGCCGCCCCCCTCAAGGCTGGCCCCTGGTGTGGGGTGACCAGCTGCCAGGACGTACATGCCACAAAGCTGCGAGCCCCGACAAGCTCCCATCTGGCCCCCTTCTTGGCCTGAGGAGTCGTCCTCAAAAGCACCAGTTGGACTCTCCCCAGGGCCTCTTCTGCAGCAAGAAAGTGATTTCAACTCCAGTTCACAGCCAGGGAGAGAGAGGACAGCCAGCCGCAGTGGCTGAGCTGGGGGTGCTTCCCCCAGAAGTCACTGAATTGGCTAGATTCCACAATGGAAAGAGTTACCTGCCACAAGAGCTACTGAGGTGACTGAGGAGGTCCCGTCACCCTTTCAGGTCCCTCGGGACCAAATGTGGACGCCAAGGCAAGTGCGTCTTCTCCAGCCCTAGGGAGGCCCTCCCGTGCATCGACCCCTCTTGTGAAGGACTTGTCCCGGCTCCCAGTCTCCGGGTCTCTGGGCACTGCTACCTATCCCTATCATCCTTGAATCTCCAGCATCTTGCACATTGCTCGGTGTTCAGAACCTACTTAATAAGCATTTTGTCCTTGAATGAAAAAAGTGAACTAATGAATTAACGAATGAAAAAAGTGAACTAATGAATTAACATATGAATGAATTTATGAATGAACAAATGAGTCACAGAGTTGCTTGGTGACAGGGAACTACCTTGAGGGAGACAGATTTCAATATAACCTTACGAGGAACTTTCTCAGTAAAATCTCCAGCACTGGAAGAAATGGACTCAAGACGCAGCACCCTCCCGGGTAATACACATCTGCAGCTCCAGGGTTGCCAGCCTGTGACCTGAGATTCCATGTCTAGGAGTTCCACTTAGGAAAATAATTGTGCAGGTGATCAGAAAGATTTAGGTGCAGAAATGAAAAAATGGAAACAAGTTTTCTACTATGCTCAGTAGATCACTAGAGGCAGATTTTTCCCTTCGCTTCTCCATATTTCTAATATTTCCTCAAGGAACATACTATGTGTATGAAGCTTTTACAAAAGGACAACTATTACTACAAACCAGGAGTGTGCAAAGGATAGCCCATGGGACAAATCCTTCTGTCACCTGTTTTTGTAAATAAAGTTTTATTGGAAACCATCAAGTCCTTTCATTTATGGCAGAATCAAGTAGTTACAGAAGAGCCCACATGTCCTGCAACACCTAAATTATTTCTTGTCTGGTCCTTTACAGAAAAAGTTTGTTGATCCTTGTGTTGAATATTCAATGGAAAAAAAATATGTGACATATATTTAAGTAAAAACTATATCATATAGAAGACTGTGCGTGCAGTATGGTCCTTTTTCGTGAAATACATCTTCAAGTGCACAAAAAGGACTGGGAAGGAATGGACTAAAATGTCTGCAGTGGTTATCTCTGAGTGGTAAGGGCACATATATTTAAAAATTATTTTTATTGGTATTTATCTGTATTTTCTCAATGTCTAAGGTGAACAAGAATTAATGTAGGAGAAAAATAACAATAATGTCATTAAACAACAAAAATAGCAACAAAGAAGTCAGTAACTGTCCCTCTAGAAGGAGACCAAGTGGTAAGGGTTTGAAGGTCACTCATACAGGACATTTCAGAGGTGGTCAGGCCCCAGCTGCCAAGGCTCCCCCCACTCAGGGACTATTTTGTGTCACACAGCAACTTTGCTGATGGAGCACTACAATTTTTCAAGGCAAATTACTTAAAAAAAAAACAACCCTAAAACACCTATTTTCGCAACAAATTTAACAGAATATATTTAGCAATAAAGAGAAACATGTATCTGTCTTGGTCTTCAAGGAAACAACCACTGCACACATTTTACATTGAACTAAACATAAGCAAGTTGGAAATTTTCCAAAATACCTCTCAGGATGATTGAAGACAACCGAGGGTGTCCGAAAACCACGATGACAACTACTGAGTTAAGAGTTTCGGGACATTACTGTAATGAAGAGACAAGAGCGCCACGGAGGGGACCTGTTTCATCGTACATCAAAAGCCTTTGGAACTGAGGTCAAACCAGAGGAAAGAGACTGGTGTCCGCCTAAGTCCCAGCCCAGCAAGGCACCTCCCAGGGGAGAGAATGGATCCTCTGTGGCATCCTCTAACCCCAAGGCCCAGAGTAAAACATCACTGTCTCCCCAGGGTGTGCCCTGCTCCCTGCAAAAGCTGAAACATGACCCCACCCTTTGAAAGCAAGTTACGTGGTAGAGAAAGCCAAGCCCACCCACTACCCACTTCCTCCTGCCAGCACCTGGCTGGGCACCCCCAAGAGGAGGGCCGGACCAGCCAGGGAGTCAGCTTGTGCTGTGCCTCCCACAACTCTCAGACACATGCCACATGTCACACAAAACCCCAAGGCTCACAGCAACAAAGAGGTGGGTCCCCCAAGAAGCCAGGCCCTGGACAACTTTCCCTTGGTGGGAAAAGAAAACAGGCCCGGGCACGTGAATTCCACCCACCGCTGCCCCTGCACACAGCACGGCTCCCTTAGTGCCTTGGCCCACCCATCAGGTCGCCGTAGGGAGTGTTCAGGCATGCACCGTTTTGGAGCTCTGCAGCCTTTTTTTAAGATGTGGATCAGGGAGAGGATGGTGGCAAATCTCTGTGCTTAGCTCGGCCCTGTTTGTCACCAGCCAGGCCACCCAGTTCCCCTCTTGCCTCCCAGCACATATTAGAGGCACAATATTCATTTCTTACATTATGTTAACAAGCCCCATTGTTACAGGGTTGTCTCGGTAACTAACCAGGACAGCCTTGGCTGGCTCCACACCTTTGCACCCACAGCATACCAGGACTTAGGTGAAAACAGTAAGTAAAATGCAATACAAAATAAATAAATGGAAATACAGCCCCAGGAAATTGAGTGCGCTCCTGACAAAGAAAAGCTACACCAGATCTGGCTCAGAATTAAGTGGAGAAGCCCAGCAGAGAGAAACGCCACGTGCACACCGAGGAGGACCTGCTTTAGCGACACAGCTCCCAGGGGACCCCCGAGCCCTGCTCAGGTGCCTCGCCACTCAGGTTTTGCCCAAGAAAAAAAGGCCCAAAACTCTGCCCAAGACCTGCTCCCCTGAGCTCTTTAGGGAGGGCTCACGGCTTCCTGAGAAGGGCTTTCCAGATGGCGCCTGGTGGCAGCAGTGCCAAACTCCACAGCTTAAGTAAATGTTGCCGTCGCCCTGTCCTGCCAGGAAAAGGCATGGGGGACCTAAGGCTCCTCTCAGCTGCTGTGACGCTTGCTTCCTGGAGAGAACAGAGAGCCCCCCACCACCTGCCCCGCACCCTGCTGGGGAGCCCCCTTTCCTCAAGCATTTGCGATCCTCACTGCACCCCCTCGTTCCTCCTCAACACGCCAGCCCGGCCCCCACAGGCGGTGGAGGCAAGAAGGCCCAAGAGTCACAGGTGGCAAAGGTTCCAGCCCAATCACCACGAATTTGGGGACGTTTACACAAATCCAGTCTCCTGATCTCTGCAGGTGTTTCTCCACCCCTACCATCAACACCGCAAAATAGCTCGACAGTTATGGGAGTTAGGGCTCACGCCTCTTCCAACCTCACGTGCTCAGAACGCTGCAAAGTTCTTCCCACATGGATCTGTCCCGGGTCTCCCTCTGCTCTCCATCTCAACATCCCCAAGTATCCCAGCGGTCTCCCCCTAGAATCCAGGGGAATCTTGAAGGCCAGTAAAACAGGAGGCTTGTTGAAGCTTGTCCCTGTTTCCACCCCTGAGACAAGGGCCACCTACTAGAACTTAACCCTCTCAGGAGTGTGCTTCTTATAAGGGGGCACAGAGCTCCATGCCAGTGAAGGGATTCGAAGGCACAAGCAGCCTGATGGAGAAGGGGTCTGGTGAACCCAAGCTGCCCTGCAAACAGAGGCTGTCCCTGCTCTGCAGCAGCGGCCGCTGGCAGTACTGACATATTGGGCCTACGTTCCCAGGTACCGAATGGCATAGCAAGAGAGTGGGTGGATGAAAGGTGGCTCATGACACCTGCTTTTGACCAACAAGCAGAGGCCACACTGTGGCCATTTGCAAAGCAAACTGCTAATTCCAGCCCCAACACACCCGAGGTGGTGGCCAGGATCTGAGCCCGAACCTCCCATTCCAGTTAATGGCAATCACGCAGCTAACGCTTCATGCTCCATTTTGAAAACTGACCGCTTAATTCTTAGCCTCATTGTAACCTGTCCTTAGCTAATCCGTGTTTTTCTTATTACCATTCAATTTAGATTTCAATGAACGTTTGTTCCTTGTGTTAACAGGAGTACAGAAGGAGCACACAGTGGGCACCTAGGGCTCCCTGAGCTCTCCGGGCAGGAGCGCAGCATCCGTAGGAGCACAGGAAGGACGTGAAGGTGGGCAGAGTGGGGCTAGACTAAAGCAGGGCTCCAGTGACCCTGCAGCAGGAATCCATCGCTCAGACAGAAGACGGTGTCCTGGTAATCTGGGAATCCCCAGGAACGTAGAGGAAAGAGGCTTCGCTTCTGGGATCTCGTGTCACACATCTTTTATATCACACTCCCAGTCTGAGGACTTTCAGAGCCAGAACGATTTCTCTCTTTCTGAAACGCTAAGTGACAGCACCATCGGGCAGCCCCGTGGAAGTGGGCTTTACAGCTCTGCGCAAAGGGGTGAGAGAGACAGCCAAGGCCCCAGAGTGGCACTGAGTGTTCCCAGGCACAAGACAATCAAAGGGCACAGGCTGACGGGACGTTTATAAAAAGGAGCTGCTGTCAGGCATCCGACCCCCACACGGGAGGACGGTGAGGTGAATCAGCATCTGAGGGCTACTGTTCCCCAGCTCCAGCACCATGCCTGGTGGGCGGACCGCCCCCAGATCCAGCGGAAAGGTGGGAGACCAGAGGGAACCCACCTGGACCCCTGACCTCTGCCCCACTGGACACGCCCCAGGAGCCAGGCTGAATCTGGCCAGCCTATTAGCCCAGGCGGGGCCAGCTCCCGGGAGGCAGGGCCAGCCAGCATCTGCCCAGGCAGGGCTTCAGCACACACAGCCGAGCCTCCGTAAATCTCCACAAACACCGTGGCTGCCTGCACACACTTCCACATCGGGACGGAAAGGCTGCATATGGCGCTCAGTTTTAACAGCTGAGCTTTAAAAAAGTGCAGCTTTTCATCTCACTGAACCAGCTCCCAAATTAAAGGGTGGGGGAGGGAGAGAGAGGGGGAAGGAAAAAGGGGAAGCCAGAGTGGGCAGCGGGAACCTTCCATGCTAAATTTGATTTACAAGGAATTTCAGACTAGTATCCGCTCAAAATTTTCCCCCTGGAAAATGAAATAATGTTCCCTGTTTGTCATCCCCAAGTTTACTAATTTCAAGTTTTTAATTTCATCTTTTAAAAAATAATTTGTTTTTCTTTCTTCTGTTTTTAATAAAAAATGAAGGAGTCTATCAATGAGGAAATCACTCACATGCCTTAGATTGGGTTAACGATTTTTAAGTAAATTTTAAATGGGATTCTTGTTTTCCAAAGTTCTGCTCAGCAAAGAGATTAGTGGCCACAATGCCCAGAGGGCGTCCCCTGGTCCTTTTAATTCCCTGCCTGGAGGTGGAAGGTGCTGGGAGAGGAACGGGAGGGAGAAGCCTGATAGGGCAGTTTTCCTGGAATTGCCTGGAAACTTTTACTTTCTGTTTCCTCTGCTGATAATGACTGTCTTCGGCTCTGCAGCCAGCTCCCCTCTCTCCCTCCCAGCCCCCTGTTGCTGCATGCCATCCCCAAGCTCCAGTATAAAGTTTGGCTTTTGCAGCAGGAAGCAGCTGGGCCAAGCAACCAGCGAATGATAATGACCTCAGAAATCTGCTGTTCGCTCGGCAACAATAGGGTGCTCAGTCTACTGGAAAATTGTGTTCATCAGCTAACTCTGCTCAGTTACTAATTGACATTGCCAAATATTTTAAGAACAATTGGAATGCACAAGCAAAAAAAAAAAAAAAAGAAGATCTTAATCCTCAGACTTAAATTTTTTCTTTTTCTTTTTTTCCCTTCTTTTGGGTGCCCCGATTTGTTTGTGCAGAGCAGGCAGTTGTTATCATGAATGGGGGCAGGGAGGAGGAGCCACATGAGAAAAAGAGGTGGAAAAGAAAGAAAATCTATCATATCACTAGACACCCGATGTAAATGCAAGGCAGCCCTGGATAAAGGCCTTTGATGCTGTGGTCAATGGGCCAGCACAGGATGGAGACCCAGCATTTCAGGAATGCAGCTCAGGCAACAAAAGAAGACCCCGCAAGGCTTCCAGCCCAGCTGATCAAATAATCCTTGTCCATCTCAAAATATTATACCAGAAGTAGCAGGGGTTAACAATATTTTCATCTTTGCGTCTGTTCCTGGCTTTCCGTTGATCATGTAACTTAGCCGACTTTAATGAACAGAGGGTCAACACATTCAATTACCCCTTTCCCACCATCAACACTTCAATTAGCCCCTCTCCAAAATTATGGGGAATGCAGGAGGTAACTGCCCTGTTGGATATAATGAACAGTATCGTTTCTTAGTACATTAAGTTTTAATCATTCTGACCGTGATTTCCAAAGCAAAATCTAAAGAAACAGAACTTTGGTCGTCTTCTGACTCAGGGTAAAGCTCGAATTGGAGCACAGTCTTAGACGAGGTTTTAGGGAAAGATGCAGAGATTAATGCCATCGGAGCATTTGCACGCAAGCCAGGAATGAGGGAGCATCAAAACAGCTGCCCCACTTTCTAAATGTCATAAAAGAGTAAAATTTATAAGCTGCTGCTTTCCAAATAGTTTCCCTTTGCATCGTACACGGAGGAAGAAATGACATCTACTATGGTGTGAAATTATTGGTAAGTCAAATCAACAACAACAACAAATATAAAACAAAGGGGAAAGATGGGGAAGTGATCTGTATGACTGGTCTTGTCCATTTTCTGTTAGAAAATATGACCTCTCAATTTGTCAAAGGTCCTAGTTTTCACAGTTGATCTTAAGCTTGGTTCTCAGCAGTTTGGAGAGCCAAAGAACAAACACATTTTCTGGTTCACTGGAATCATTTTCACATGTTCACTGATTCAAACATTCTTTTGCTCACATACCAAACAGCTGCATCCCACATTAGCCTAGCCAGTGACAGTCGCCCATCTCGGCAATAACTGTTTGATTGCAAACTTGACCCCTTCTTCGTCTCGGTCTGAGCAAGACATTTTTAAACAGCCACTCCGTTCCAATCCTCCTTTGCAAAGAATTACATCTGATAACAAAGGACGTCTCTGCCACTCATTGTAAGCCTTCTTCTGGAGATCTGTTCTAAGAGGCTCTCTGTAAAAAGGTTTTTTATGATGAATTCAGAACTACTATCATGTTAAGAGCAGCGATTTATAAAGAAGAATTCATTGGTTAAGATCTGAAAAAATAGTTTCTCAGGCCCTACTGACCCAGTTTTCAACAAAAAAAGAATCAAGTGATGCAAATTAAGTTTTAAGACATTGTTATGCAGTCTGAGAAATTTGTAAAACCGTGTTTTTGCAGTTATTTCTTAATAGAAGCCTTAATAAGTACTTCTTTCTTTACTTAAGGGCTTAAAGATTGTTTTTTTCTCCCCTTCACCTTGCAGGTTCCTCTCTAACAGGTAATAATAAAATACCTATTGTGTCAAGATTTTTATTTAAATGCTTATTTTAATCACACTTTATACAAGTCAGACTTGTTGAAATAGGAGGGAAGACTAACCCGATTTGGTTAAGGGTCCTAATCCCAGGAAAACCTGACTGGCCCAGGCGTGCGGCTGATTTGGGCTGCATATTGGTATGCCATCAATTTTCCTACTTAGTCAGAAAATTATGGAAGTGTCTAATTTGAATATGAAGAAAACAAAGAAGTCAACCAGAAATGAAAGAATCTGTATTCACAATTGTACGATACTTCAATGAGGGAAATAAAAGTGAGAAGATAACCGCAATTCAAGTATAATTCTCCTTTGAGTCCCAATCCCGGTTGGTTCTTTTAGGCAAAAATGGGCTTTTTTCAACTGAGTATTTAGAGATATGGAAACAACAGAGATAGGAATAGCGTGAGGCTATCACTTGGCCAGAAGGTGAGAAAAACACGGTAAACACGTCATTATTAGAGCCGAACATTTGGTGTCGGAATATTCTGCTGAGACCTTTTCATTTCAGCAGGGCTGGGAGAGGGAGGAAAATCTGTCAGTGTTAACTCCACGTCACTCCAAAAACTTAGGAAAGCCAGTATGCGCTCTGCTTTCTGCCCCAGAAAGGTCCCACATCCCCAAAACCGTGAGATGACACTCCGCAGGGAGAGGGGACCTCCTCACAGGAGGCCAGAAGTAATCCCTCCTGACAGTAGGACACCTGGCACTTTGCTGCCTTGGTGCACAAAGATCATCTCAGAATCCCCGCCGTCAGGCAGTGACACTGGAAAACCCTTCCCTTGCAAGTTTTGGGCGGTGGTCACTCCAGGCAGTGTGGCCTAGCCCTCCGTGGTGCTGGAGTTCCTCATTAAACTCTTCCAGAGCGTCACTGAAGTGAATTGCAAACAAGGCTAGGGCTCCAGGTGGAGACAGTGTGTTTCATGGGTGTTTAAGCAGCGGCATTAAGTGCTATCGGAATCTTTGGAATGTGCAGTGCAGATTTATGTGTCTTAACAATTCTTTACTGGTTTGTAATAAGCCACCAGACTCACACTTTATTTTAATACTCATTTTGTCCTGGAAGAAGGGTATACTGAAGCATGACAATAACAACACAACTAAGCTGGCATCTACTTAATAAGTGTGGTGGTGAATTGCCTCTAATACTGAAATATTTATTGAAACTGAGAAGGGAAAAAAAAAGAAAAGGGGAAAAAAACTTTTAAAAAATTACCCTCAACAGTGTGCTGCCACATCTTTAACAGTGGGCAATGCAGTGCCTTGAGGTGCCTCAAACTGTCTTTCATTTTCTAGACTTAATGGCTGATTGCAGAAATCAATGTTGCCATTAGTAACAGGGTATTTGTTATGGCATGATTTCCTCTGTTGTTAGGCTGCAGAATGATTACAGTATTAGCGAGATGCTTTCTTTATAAAGGGCTAGAGATATAACTTTCAATTTACTGTCCATTAGTAAGGGGCTTTGGAAATATGAAGGCAACAAGCTTACCTGCTGTTAGGTAGTGATTTTAATTTAGCTGTCTTAGGCTAGTGAGTTTTTTTTTTTTCTTTCTTTCTTTTTTTCCTCAAACTGGGCCAGGAAGCTTCAGCATTTCACAGACATTTTGATGACAGATTTTCTGCTTTGCTATTTTAGACCCCAAAGCTGTATCGCCCGTGTAACACAGTACAATTTAAGACATGAAGTCGCGCATCTGTGTTTCAAACCTCTGTGCTTCTCCAAACCATCAGAGGAGAATGGTGTGGTTCTTCAGGTTAGAGGCACCTGAGCCAAGCTGTACTTTTGAAAGGGGGCCGGAGAGAGGTTTGGTCTAGGGAGAGGCAGTGAGGGGCCCAAATGACAGAATTATGGGCATACACTTGGGGGATAGATGGTGAGGGTCTGAACTTACACATTCACATCCGCGGATGGAGCCAAACAGCAGCTCCCGGGTTCCAGGGGTGATGGTGGACGGGGGTCAGGGCATGAAATGGGGCCAGGTAATCACAGGGGAGGGTAGGCTATCCCAGCTGGCAAATGTAACAACCGGCCATCTCCCCCACACGGGAGGAGGATCAGCTTACTTTCCTGGTGGCCAGTGTTCAAGGGAAGGTCAAAGAGTTGAAAAGATAGCCTTCCCTTGAGGCGGGGCAGACGGGCAAGGTCCACATACAGCACAAAGCCACGGTGAACTCAGAGCTGACTCTGAAGGGCAGCGAGGACCCTTCCTCACAGAGGCTGGTGCAGAACCAGGCCCCGGGGCAGGGAGGGCCCTTGCGCCAGCCACCGCTCCCCCATCTCCCCTGGCAACCTACCTGAGGAGGACGGCGAGGAGGGGTGTGGGCTGTCCTCCTGGGCGCTCCCGGTCTGCGAGAGCCCGCCTCCGACCCCGCTCTCCTCAGTGACGTTGGAGGAGCCGGGCGTGGTGGAGCGGCTCACCGACTGGGACTCCTGGTCACTGCCCGAGCCGCGCCGCTCATCGGGGCCCCCGTGCAGCCCGTCCTCGTCGCCCTTGCGGTCCCGCTTGTGGACGCGGGAGTGCACGACCACCTGGTGGTAGGTGCGGAACACACGGCCACAGTCCGGGCACTCGGTGGGCTTCTCCTTCAGACTCCCGGGACCCTGCAGGCTGTACTCGAGAGCCTGGTGCAGCCCATGTGACAAAAAATCCCGACTGCCTTCCAAAGGGTCGAGCGTATTTGGCAGGTCTCTCTGATTGCCCGCTTTAGTGCTGTGAACCAAATCAGCAGGCATTTTCTGCTTGGAGCCATCTGCTCCCACTAACACGTACTCCCGCTTCTCCTTATCAAACAGAACTCCGGCGTTCGCCAAGGTGTCTTCGTGGTTGCGCTGTAGCTGGTGCTCTTTAGACGAGAAGCCGTGCTCCATGGCCATGCCCCTGGCCATGAGCTGCCACGCCTGGTAGCTGTTCACGGGGTCCATCTCGGCAGCTTTCGCCGCTGCCTGCAACCGCTCGATGCAGCTGGATTTCAACGGTGGCACAAGGTTGAGGCATCCCAGGAGGGAGTGCTTGTCACCCTCGGGGACGCCATGGGCCATGCTGGAGATGGGGGTCAGCAGCTTCCCCACAACCTCCTTCTCCTTCACGGGCATCTCGCCTTTGCCGTAGAGCTGGCTGGGCTCGCTCAGGCTGGCTTTGTCGGCAGCCATGAATGAGCCGCTCTGCAGGCAGGAGAGGTACCTGGAGTACAGGTTGGCGTGGGCCTCTTGGGACATGCTGCCCATGGGCACAGGCACCTCGGCGTCGCTAGGGGACTTGTTCTTCACTGACAGCTTGTTGAGGTGGACCTTCATGTGGTTCTTCAGGAACCAGGGCTCTTTGAAGCGCCGGCCGCAGATCTGGCAGCAGTGCTCGAAGGAGTCTTTGTGCTTCCGCATGTGGCCCTTCAGGAACCACGCCTGGCTGAACACCTGTCCGCAAACCTCACAGCGGAACTCGTTGGCCGACTGCTCCCCGCCGCCGTTGGGGCCCTGGCCCTGGGCCGACTCAGCCGTGATGTGGGCCTTCTCCACGTGGCTGATGAGCTCCTCCTCTTGCGAGGCAGCGAAGTCGCACAGCGTGCACTTGTAGGGCTTGTGTAGGATGCGGATGTGGCGGTCCAGCTCCTCCCTCTTCTTGAACTTGCCCTTGCAGAAGGTGCAGCGGAAGCCAGCAGCGGGGGTCGCTGAGTCCTCCTGCACACTGGCCGGCTTGGGCGAGGGCACCGGGTTGGCCACGTCGGGCACGCTGTGGTTGGTGGGCAGGGCCAGGTTGCAGGCGGCCAGCGGGGTCTGCTGGGCGTGCGGCAGGGGCTTCAAGTCCGGCCGGGGCTGCAGCAGGCTGCTCTTCATCTGCTTGTCCCGCAGGATGGCCCTCTCCTCCAGCTCGTGCAGCAGGCGGTTCTCCTCGCGCACCCGCCCGCGCCCCTTCCCCAGGTTGCCCAGCTTGTGGGTCCGCAGGTGAATCTTGAGGTTCCCTTTCTGTGCCGCCCGGTGGTCGCAGTACGGGCACTTGAAGGGCTTCTCGCCGGTGTGAGTGCGCATGTGCAGGGAGAGGATGCTGTTGAAGCGGAAACGTTTGCCGCACAAAGGGCACGGGTACTTGCGGTTTTTGCGGGCGTCGTCCTCGATATCGCTCATCTGGGACATGATGCCCAGGTTCTGCCCGTTGAGGAACTGCTGCAGGTCCACCCGCCCATTGAGGCTGGTGTCCACATCCCGGCCCAGCTGGTTGGCCAGGAGCGCCATCTGACTGCCCATGGGCTGGCCACTCATGGGCACGTGGGCCTTCTCGTCGAGGGGAACCGGGGTCTTCTCCTCTGGGTTGGGCCGTGGATGCAGCTCGGGGAAAGCATGGCTGAGCTGGGAGGTGATCTGGTGCAACTTCTGACTCATGGCATACTGGCCGTTGAGGACGGGGCTGCTCAGATGGGGCTCAGCTTCCGGCGCCGCCGAGGACACTCCAAGGCACAGACTGGCTTCTTCCATCCCTAAAAATAAAAAGAGAGTTCAGATCTGTGCCAGGTACCGTGGCGCAGCGAATCAACAGCATCAGCTGGTGGGGAATTTGCATTTCATGCCTTACCTACACAGAATAATGCTAAGGAATTATAGTCAAAAACAATAATAAAAAAATGAATTATTAAATGCCAATTATGCAATATGGCACTGCTCCTCCAATTTGTTTTGGCGATAGATCGTCTTCCTTGTATTTTCTATTTACAGACTGCAATTATTCATTCACATTTAAATTATTAATGTTTTACCACTTTCAACACCTAATAACAAATCAAGGGTCTACGTGTTAAACTTTTCCTCCTCTCCCCCCTTGTAGCACCTGCACCTGTTGGCCCAGTTCAAAGTTTGCCATAGAGCAGAATGGCTTTAACTGCAAGACCAAACTGACTCACTTGGAACTTTTGTTTCTGGTTACTATATTCGATATGTTCGCCAGTCTGAGATGAAAGAGATTATTTTATGATTTGGCAAAAAAAAAAAAAAAAAAAAAATCCAACCCAGTGGCACGATATTTACTGGTACATAATAAAACAAGATAATGTTTGGGGAAAAAATAAAGTAAAGGACAGGCTTTAGAACAATAAAAGGGATTTTGCTTTAGTCAACAAAAAGTGCAGTAATATCTCATTAAGCTGATTAGTATGCTGCTTAGAAACAGTACTAGGTGCTGTAACACATGATTATAATCATAAAAATCCTTCAGTGTTTGCAAGGAAGCATTAACGAGGTATATTAAATTTTAAGGAGACTGCAAGTAGCGGCTTTGCAAACCTCAGAGATTAAGATTTAACCCTTATGTTACGAAACACTGTTACTTTGTCGTTTGGTAACTGTGCCCGTCAAAAGAAGTATAAATTACCTCGTGATGGAATTTTAGTGGATTGTTGAGACTGCTCAAATTTGGGTAGGGGGTAAGGACTTACATCACAGAGCGCGCTTTCCCTGTCCTTCAACTGGCATGATATCTGCGGCAGGGACTGTGATTGGGCTTAAAGAGATCTTTTATAGAACTAGATAAAAACCAATTAAAATCCAGGGACGATGCCATAGGAAGTCTCAACCAAGTTTGAGTGTTTTTAATAACTTTCCCAATATACAGTAATGAGTACAAATTGTACCTGCAGTATGTGTTTTGCAGAAAATTAGAACTCAAAGCTGTTTGTTAAACACTAACACTCAAAGCTGGTCTGCATAATTGGCTTTAATAGTCCTCTCTGCCCCTCTCCAGCCTGTGCAGAATGGCTGAAGCCAGGGCATTCGGGGGTGGGGCAGAGGGAACAGCTCCCTCCACATCAGAGCATGTGGGGAGCTCAACTCTGACAGGCAATGAATCCACGCCTGGGCTCCTTCTATTTCTAGATCTGCCTTCCACTTGAAGGAGTCCAAATTTGTTTCCTGCCACTGGAACAGTTATTGCACATCCATCCCCTTTGTATCCCAATGTTTAGATGCGTTGGCCAGCCAGGTGGTCCAGGAGTACCGCTTAACCCCAGCCAGGACTGATTGCTGGGCCAAGCGATTCCTCAGGGGGACCTGTGGGGACAGAGCTCAACTGTGGAGGAAGCACATTCAGCCCCGGTGGGGTCTGCTGCCTGTTGGGCTTCCTGCCAGGCAGACCATGCGTGGATGGAGGGTCTCCGATGGGAGACCTGACTTCCTTGGCAAGAAGACAGAGGCTGTGAGTCTGTCTTGCAAGAGAGGAGAAGAAAAAGACATGATGTTTATTTTCAGGAGTGAGAGAAACTGCAACCATGGTGCAGGGCTGACTGTCCATGAACAACTATACACACTCACACACACATACAGGCACACGGTCACTTGCAGTAAAATAATGTTTCCAATTTCCATCTTTTCTTTTTTTTCTCTGGTGGCAGTCTATACTTAAAAAAAAAAAAAAAAGAAAAGAAACCACTTTGGAGCCTGGTCAGAAAGGAGTAATTTCTCATGGAGATTCTTACATTCATTCAACAAAGTTGCTGAGTTTCCACTGTGTGCCAGGTCCTGTCCTTGGCACTGAAGACGCACTGGTGGACGACAAGACTGTCCAGCCCCAGCACTCATGGCACCCGCTGACCAGCGGGGAGGAGCAGGCCCAGTGTGAGAAGTTGCTGGGGCAGGACTGGGGCCTGGAAGGGCCCTGTCTAGAGCTGTTTCTCCACCTTCAAGCCCCATCCAGCTGCACTGGCTCCTCTCCTGAGCAAACATGGATCATGACCCTGAAGCCACTTGGGAGCGCTCAGAATTCCACCCACGAGCTCTGAGGAAGTTTGGAAAGTCCAAAGCCAACATGGATGGCCCACTTCCAAAGGCTGCCCGGTTGGCCAGCTCAGAAGACATGAATCCAGGAAGATGGGCTATTTTCAGGTTACTGCTGCTGAGCTGACGCCAGTTCGGCAGGAGGGAGAGGAAGCTGAATGTGCAAATACAGCAAGACTGCAAATCAGGTTGGATGCGCCGCATCAAGTTGAAGACCACCCCCCACCCAGTCACGCCGTGCAGGTAACAACAGCTCAACTTGTCAAATAATGAACATGGGGTGTTTTCAAGTTAGGTTTGGATATGGAATTCTTTTATTATGCTCAAAAAATTTTTTTTCAGAGTCAACAAAGCTTTTTTTAACCCCCTTTAAGCCACCGGTCTTCAGGTGCCATTGTTGAACTCAGCAAGTTCGAGAATGTGCAAAGGCACAGGTGGCTCCTTCCCCCCAAGCAGGTCTCAACTCACATATCCCCTTCTCACAAAGGCCCTCCATGTCCACCTTGTCACAGAAAACTTGATCCCCGCAGCCTCTCTCTACACCATCACCTTACTTTCTTCTTCATGGGACTTACCACTGGGGCAGTTTTCTTGTTGACCCTTTTACAGATGTGCTTTGCTTCCATGCGGGCAGGCTCATGTCTGCCTTGGTCACAGATAAAGCGTCAGGGCCTAGAGCAGAGCTGGCTCATTGTAGGTTCAGGACGTTCTAACTGAATGGATGAGTGAACAGACCCTATAAACACAGCCCATAAAAGAAGGCTAACCTGTAGTAGAACCACTTTCACCCCAACTTCATGGGATTCAAATTCAGCTTTTGCAGAAGTCCTTGAACACCCAACAATCCGAATCTGTCAGAGTCAGAAGGGTCTTGGGCTCCCACCCAGAACCTGGGGGTCCAGAAACAGCCAAGGGAGAGCCACACCCCGACACCGGCTCTTTCAACTATACGTACCCACGGTGGCCATCTGGGCTTGGACCACTTCTGATGGCCCAGCTGCTGGCACTAGGAGACAGAGAGCAATCAACCCCTTCAGAACTTGATCATCTATCCTGGGATCCGTGGGGGAACCCAGAATTTCAGTAGAGCTAGCCAGCTCACCAGAAGATCCTCTGAGGATTACGGCCCTCAGCCCCTCTAATGAGCCCCAGCAAAGCCTGTGCCGAGCCCCACAGAGAGGCAGGGCCACGCCTGGAGATCATCTCAGAAAGCTCTGTGAGACCTGACACCCTGTGATTCCACGAGTAGGTGCAGGTGCTGCCGTGGGTCAGTCATAACCAATGCCAGCTGCTAGACTCAGAGCAAGGAAGGGGAGTGTGAGTTCCTGGAAAGAGCAAGGGGTAATTGGTGTGCTGTCCCTGGGCCAAAGCAGCCGAGGCAGGACGAGCTGGCCCCAGGCCCGGCTTGGGACTCGCAAAACCTGGGTCGGCCCCAATTTCTCCAGGCTTGACACTTAATTCCTCCGGAATTCATTTACCCCTTATGTCAGTCATTCAGTAAATACTTGCCCGGGGCCTTCCATGTAGCTGCCCTCAAGGGCCTCTGGGTTCAAGGGGCCAGAGCAGGCAAGGCCACCAGTAACAGAGAAGCGATGAAAAGACCCCAGAGAGACTGAATCCAAAGTTTAGAAAAAGAAGAAACCATGGCAGACGAGGTATATAGAGGTGTGTGTGTGTGTGTGTGTGTGTGTGTGTGTGCGCGTGTGCGTGTGTGCGCGCACACGCAGAGTATGACCGTGTTGGGGGAGGGGCAGCAATTCCCTAAGTGGAATTCCTCTAGCAAGGAATACAAATGTGTGCCCTGGGAAACGAAGGGATCACTTGTCCTACTGTTAAGGGATCGGATCCAACTGCAGCCCTAAGAGCTCAGGGGCTGGGAGGTGGGGCTGCCTGCGGGGGCTCGGCGTTCTGATGCAAGGTGACATTACTCCTTTTCCCCAGCCCTCCCAGAGCAAGCACAGGGAGAACGCCTTCTCTTTGGGACCACGCTGCTTCCTCACAGGCCTGCGGCGAATGTGTTTCAGTGTCCCTGGCAGGGCCACCTGCCACAGGACACTCACCTGTCCTGACAAACGGGACAGACATACATACCCACACGCAGCACTGCCCCGAATGGTCACTAATACCTGGGAGCACTTTATTCTGAGTACCCAGCCCATCCTTCATTCCCCAGCGCTGGCTCTGGAGCCATCACCCTGTATTCCAGCAGGTGAAGGATGCACATTAAGAAACCAGGAGCCAGCACAGGGTGGGCCATGACCCGGGGCTTAAGGCCAGCGGGCAGCGGGGACCTTCTGAGGAACCTATACAATAACTCATCTAACCCTCTCACTTAGGTAGGAAAACCCTCAGCACAATCAAAAGCAAGTAAACAAACTACTAAACACTGAGAACAGCTCACTCGGCCTTCAGCTCATGGCCCCAGCCCAAAGCATAGCAGGAAGATCCATAAGCCCTGGCTAACTGATGGAAGGAACAAATGCATTTGTAATTTTCCAAACTGTGAAGAGGCAGCTGGACGTCCTTACTGAGACTGGGCAGGGGACACTGTGAACTGTCAAATCTGGTGCGTCATCCCTCCAACATAGAAACACTACACATCCCACCGTAGTCCTGATCTTTCCTGAGCCTAGGGTCATGGTGGGGCACCAGGGCACTCAACCCTACTGTCAATATTGAGGAAGACCCAGGCTTGGGCCCGAGTCCTGGCCGCCATGGCATTCCTCACCGTGCAAATGTGTGGGCCTACCTCTGAACACAGGCAGGGGCCCCAGCTGAAAGCTTCTGAAGGCTAGAGGGTTTCTCCTTGAGCTGTGCAATTCCACATTTCATGAAGAGGGTATTCTCAGCACATGAAACCCGCCATTGGACGCACACATTATCAAAATACATTCTGTCTCCTCACCCCCATCACTGCAGGTACAGTGAGCCATTCAGCTGCCTTTGATGGTGCTAATGGTTATTTTGATTTTGCATTTCTGCCTTCAAGACTATTTATTTCCTGTGATATCAATGACAAAAGTTTTCACTTAACTCTTCCAATAGAGAACCTAATTGTATCCTTCACTCAAAATGAAATTTGAAACTATCAGGACACCAGAAATGCCAGCTGCTACGAGTCTAAATAAATTTTACACAAAAACACAGTTTCATTTTGCTAGCACAGAAAAAAAAGAGTAATCTTATGAATAGCCCAAAAAATATAGATCTTGCCAGTAAGTTGCATGAAGGAGTTTTATCCTTATACCATGAAAAAGAATAGTTAGGAAATAAAATGACTTTCAAAATAACCATTTCAACTGGATTTTAAAATATCAAATATTGTTGTCTAGCCAAGCACAACTAAATATTCCCTTTTTTATCAACGGGGTAAAGGCGCTGCCTCAGAAAACTTGCAGGAGCCCCAAAGCCCCCAGTCGCTGTGCAAGGGTTGGGGCTTAGGTTCACAGCAAGGGCTGCAAACACCACTGTGGGTTTTACCCCAAAATCGTATCACAGAATGCAATTCTGGCAGTAGGTGGACCTGTTTCCTGGGGGCGCAAATGACTCTTGGCCCTTCCCTACAACCCACCTTGCTTTCTTACACTTAGGGTAAGCAGTAATTAAGACAACTTCACTTAGAATACAATGGCTTCTTATTAAATACCATTTTTCCCATTGTTGTAGCTCAAACTGTTTAACCAAGGTTGTTATAAGCGTAATATGCTCCTGTTCTGAAATATAGAACACCAGACTACTGAACCTTTTCAGGGTCATTAAACAGCTGTAAACATTATTACAAAAATAAACCCGAGATTTCATGCTTACATTTTGGCCTAGAGCTTCCTATGCTGAGCAAGTACATTTTTTCGTCTCTTACAATCAACGCTGGTGACATTTGGGCATCCAAACAAATTACATCACAAACATTACTGAAGTGGGCAGGATGCTGAGCGGTTTATTTATCAGATGATTAATAGATAAACAGGAGGGCAGCACGGGTGACCTGTTCCGTTTTGACTGATGTGTAGACAACGCTATGAGACAGGGCCAGAAACAGTTAAATCCTTGCTGAATTTATTAATGAAAATATGATATTCGAATAGGGCTGCGGAGTATGGCAACTGTGTAACCAGGAGAGTCAAGTTGGAGAGTATGGTCAAACACCCCAACCTCCCCTTTTGGGTGGAATGTTGGCCAAAAAGTCAGGGTGGTCTCTGCCTCTAAAGGAGAGTGGAACTCAGCTGGGCTGGCTTTGCACATGGTGCCCCCGAAACCCCAGGCAGCTTCCGTATTGTTGGGACAAGAGTTGGAGGACTTAAAAGAAGAAAAGAGAATAAAAAAGTATCCTCTCTTTGAAGGCTTTGGATGATTTCAAACTTCTCAAAGGCAAAGAGTTCTCTCCAACGTGTTGGCTTTTGGAAAGGTTGGAGCTGGCCCAGAACTGAAGACAGACAATGAGCACATCAGATGGGAAAGGAAAAACGTCCACAAAGAGTTCTCCTGGTCCTCGACTCGGGGTAGAGCAGACTTCTGGTCTGAGTTCCTGGCTCACTATCTGCCCACCTCACACAAAGCCAGGCAAACAGGGGATGGAATTAGAACAACCTCATGTGGAGTAGTTGTTAAGATTGTGGACTTGTCAGGCAGTGTGGACTCTCAAAAAAATAAAAATAACAACAATAATAATTGTCATCATCACCATCTTCACCTCAGCCCTCAACATCATCACCACCTACATCAGCCACAGAATCCTTATCATCTTCCTCATATTCAGCATCTTCCTCCTCTTCACGGCAGCATCGTGCACCAGCACTGGGCTGGGTACTTACTTCACAACTATCATCTCATTTAGCCTCACACAACCTCGGATGGTAGGTACCATACTAGTCCAATACTAAAAATGAGGAAACTGAGGCTCAGAATATTTAAGCCCCACAAGGGCACATAGCTGGGAAGCCTGACTCCAGAGCCCAAGCAGTACCCGCTGCAGGGGAAGGCTGCCCCCTTGATGTCCACACCATGTTCAGTCTTGCTGGGCTGGATGCTGACAGATGCCACCTCCTTCATTTGCAAAACGTGTGGAGACAAAGGAAGCTTCAGCTTATGGGAAAGCTCAAAGGAGCCAGAGCCCTCGCAACCTTGTTTGTCTGGAAGTGGAAACAGACAGTACAGTCCAGAGAAAGCACCCCCGGGGGCTGGCACGATGGGGTGGGTGCCGGAGGGCACTGTGGGGCTAGAAACGCCATGTCTTTCAATCGCTGGTTGGGGGGAGGGTCACAGAAACATTTAGTTATATCACCTTGTTTTCTTAACATCCGTAGGGGCGGATATTTTATTCCACATGCTCCTGTCCTGTGTCAGGTGGGTTATTCCCCCAACTAGACTGGAGTAAGAGGAGAGAAGGCACTGGAAGGACCACTAATGTGCATCCAATTGCCGTCTCTTCCACTGACATCTGTTTGACCTTGGGCACCTGCCTGAGCCTCAGTTTCTTTTTCTCTAAAATGGACTGGCATTAACTGTCCTACATGCTTCACAGGATTTTGAGAAGGCAAATGGGTTTCTAGGAGAGGGAACATGGCATTTAAATTACAGAGGAATATACCCTGTGCCATAAACTTTCTCAGAAGCCAACCACAGCAGCCTTTGAGATCCAGAAAGGACCTTCAGTGGAGTAAATGCTGAGCTGAAGGACATAACCAAGGCACAACCAAGGCACATGGAAGTGGTTAATAAAAACTCATTCATTGCCAACTTTCTCGCTGCATCTGTAAAGTGGGCCTCACATCATTCAGTAACACTTTTGAATACCTACATCTGGCAAGAAGTATGGCCGATCTAGAGATATACAAGCAAGACCAGGTCCTTGCCTTTGAAGCTGACTCAGGGAAGGGAAACAGATGGACTCAGGGAGACCACAGACCAGGCAGAATCCAGTGCTGAAACGGAGGACTCTACAACGTGCTGTGGGCTGGGTGCGGTGACTAAGGGGTGCAGGGGAGAGAAGGGAAGGAAGACCAGTGAGGATAATGGCTGGAAAGAGCCTGGAACAAGGCAGAGAAGAGGAGGAAGGGTGTGTGGGACAGAGGGGTGAGCTTGTGCAAAATGGGGACTCAGCACAGAATGTTCCAGGGGAAGATGGGAGAAGGTGTGGCCAAGCACAGACTTCAATGTCAATCTGTGGAGCATGGAGTTAATATTTGGGGCAAAACAGGGGCTCAAGAAGCCCCCACCGGAGTTGTCACATAGCACGTATGCCTCACAGCGCTGCTGTGACACATGAGCAGTTTTCTACGGAGTGTGGATCAGAGGAGGTGGAGAAAAATAAAAAGTGAAAGTAAACTCCTGGACCACAAACCAAACATGTGAGGGCCTCACAAACCAAACAGGGAGGGTTCCCCATGCATGAAATGGAAGAGGGCACTTAGAGTTTGGAAGAAGGCATTGGTCTCCCCTCTTCCTCTTTGTAACAGCAAAAAAGTGGAAGAAGGACCACTCCACAAATCCTGGCAGCCCACCCCAGCCTCTCCAAAGGTGGCAGCCCAAATCTACCCTCCATGATCCTTCCTGGTGTTGCCTGCTCCAGGAAGCCTTCCTGGATTTGCTCCAGGCTGGAGGTGATCACTCAGTCCCCAGAGCTCCCATGCAGTTCCTCTGGAACTTAAGACATTCGTGGTGCCTTATTGCAGGGCTATCAGAGGTCACGTTTTCTCTCCTCCTGTGCTGGGGCTTTGTGAGAGAAGGCATCTTATCAGCCCCCTGTCTGTAGCTCCTGGAGGACCCAATCCTACCAAAAGCTGTCCTCTAAGCTTGTGATGATCACAGTGCAGGGGAGGAAGGTGGCTCAGAGTATCACAAAAATGGACATCATTTTGTGAGCCATAGCCCAGGCCTCTCCCCCTAGAATCCAAGCCATCAAGTGGTGTTTCCATTTCTCCCAGATGGGATGATTTGGGAAGGAAGTGATCCCCTAATCTGCTGTAATTGATTTATCTGAACTGTGTCCACCCCATCAGGGAAAGCAACAAAAACTATATATATATAATCTTTTAGTGACTGCCCTACCTTTAAAATGATATCACAAAACTGAGAAAGATACCAGCAGTTGTCATGAAGTGTATTGATTATTTCTCTCGCTGGCTTTCTCTTTTCCTTTTTAAACAGACTTTGTCATGACAAGAAGTTAGATATTTAATCCCCTATTAACCTGCCTTGGCTTCCTGCTCAGCCTCAGCACAGAGCTGCTGCGCTAGAACAAAACAGGGGTCCTAGACCCCCAGGACGCCCCGCAGAGGGCAGGGTGCTCAGCTACAGCTCACCGCCCTTTCACCCCTGATTAAAGCCGTTTACGTCTGAGCCCTTCTGGACTATGATATCGTAACGAACAGTTTATTTTCATTTCACAGAAGCCTCAGATTTGATTCAGTGCAAAACTAAATATAATGTAAAATGCACATAAGCAAGAGTGATCAAAGAGGGCCTGACTGAAATATTCATAGAAGCCGGTCCAGGGAGATTTGTTCACAGGGGCACCTGTCGAAGACATAAGCTCAGACACACATCATCTCCTAAGTACACACAATCATTACTGAGCAAAAATCCAGGTGCACCAGTGGGGCTCTGCTGCCTGCAACTACGGGGCTCAAGCCAATAGATGGGGCCCAGCCAGGACCAAGCCAGGGCCTCAGTTCTTTGTGGCCTTTCGAATCCCCAGTTCAGCAGCTCCAGCTCCCGTGCAGGTCACCAGGCTGGCCTGGCCTGGCCTCTGCTGGGCCAGACTCCTGGGGGAGGAGGGAAGGCTGGTCCATGAGCTTCTGACCAAGGGGGCAAGAACATGTACTGGTGGAGACGGGCTGCTGTCCCAGCAATGGGTGTCACCACCATGTGCAGATGGACTCCAGGGACAGACGTGAATTTCCAACAGTTCACACCTAAGGAGGGAGCACCCTCTGCCAGCTCTTGTGCAAACCTGTCAGGACTGGGAGACAGGACTCCCTTTTCTGGGCAAGCAGATGAGTGGCCTTGCTGCCCTTTTGTGCATCTCATTCCCTCTGTCTGGTACTCTCCCCCTGCAGTCTCCACTTGTTCCCTGTGCCCTGTCCTCTGCTGGGAGATTAAATGCCACCTCTCCCAGCAGGCCCTCCTGGATTCCCCAGGAGCAGGGCAGAACCCTTGTGTCTGGTCTCCATAGGGCTCCTCCTGGTTGACTCCTTCCCCTCACAGTGGCTTTCACACTTGGTTGGCTCTGTCTGTGTACTTGACCAGAAGCTCCATGAGGGTGACGACCATGACCATCAGCTTCATGGGGTGTCCCCAGTGCTGGCACAGAGCCAGGCACAGAGGATGCACTCAATTAATATTTGCCAAATGTATAAGAAATGAATGAATGAATGAATGAATGAACAGACCAAGCAACAAATGCTGCAGGCCTGGAGCACAGAATCTCTCCTTGAGGAGAGAAGGGGACCCAGGGGAGAAAGAGACCACAGGCCACTTCTGGGCCACCAGGGCAGTCCACGCTCTCCACTCCTCAGGGCACAAGCCAGGTGAGAAGTTTGCTCCGTGAAGACTTATGTCAAATGTCACTGTCTATGCAGCCACCCCCAACACCACCCTTCACACCGTCCACGAAGAACTAATGCCACTCCGTCTCATGGTGGATTATCTGGGTCCCTGTTTCACCCCCACCACCCTGTCTGGGACCTCCAGGGACCCATATCTGACCCAAACCGAAGGCTTTGCACATAACATGCAGCTACAGATTCTGTGAATGGACTCCAGGCCCCTCATCCTGCCCTCTGTAAACCCACATTCCTTTCGACTGCTCTGCCTATTTAGTATATTCATACCTGTTCATGCAAACATTCATCCAGCCATCCATTCATTCATCGGCATTTCCCGACTACCCACTGTATGCCAGGTACTGTGCCAGGCTCTGCAGGGAAGGCTCAGACTGTTCACCATCAAAGGGGCAGATGGACCCAAAACGTCAGCCACAGAGATTATGATAACATCTGTGTACTCTTCACTCACAAAAGGGTCAGGAGACCAGGAGGCTTCTGAGGGCAACGACCACATCTCCCTCGAGGCAGGACTATTGTCTAGAGGTCACTACCACTCTTCCCTGGGCCTCCTCCACTCTGAACCTCTGCTGACACCTCTCTCCCCGACCCCAAGATCCCATCACCCCACAGTCAGGAGTGAAGGGGCCAACTAGAGCAGAACAGAATGCCTCCTCTCGGTAACATGCACCTCACGGAGCAGCCTTCCCACGCCTAGAACCGTGCTCACACAGCAGGCCTGGGGGGGTGTGGGTGTGTGTGTGTGCATGACTCCCCTAGGGCAGGGGCACTGGCCTGCTCTCCCAGTGGGCACCTGCCGTGCAGCAGGGCTGGGCACCCCAGACAACAGCCCATCCTGCCTGTTAGGACAGGGTCACCACCCCCTCCACTGCCTGGGACCACACCTGCATCCCAGCCCAGACAGCTCCTGACCTGGAGGGCCCTGGCCCCTCTTGGAATCACAGCTTCCCATGTGTCAACCAAGGAGGTGGCCAGGCTGGCCACTACCCTCGGCTACTGTCTCTCCTCCTGCGTCCTCATTTACGCTGCTGTGGCCCACCTGACAGGGAAAGGACCTCCTAGCCAAGCCCTCTACCTGCACTATTCACCAACCACAGAGAACGGCTGGAGTTGAAGACGAAGCTCACACTTTCTGCTCTACCCAGAGGAACCTGTTAGAGAGCAGCCGAGTTCTGCCAAGAAAGCCAGGCTGCTGGGCAGCCGCTTGTGTATAGCAGGTACAGCTGGACCCAGCCAACCAGCTCCACTTACTGGGGGACCATGGACCCAAGCCTGATGCCAGCCTGTGTCTACCTGCTCTCTCCTGACCCCATGGGCTATCTCCACTTAAGTACAGTAGGCAAAGATCAAACGGCACTGTTTTCCCCGTGCCACAAATAAGAGTCCAGGCCGAAGATTTCCACGGAATGGCCACTCCAGCCCCCATCCAATCTCACTTCCCACCACTCTCCTCCACCTTCTCCTCGATTGCTTGGGGAGCACATCTCCAGTCCATGAATGAGATTTGTGCATCCCTTTGCTCTTTTCACAGGCATGCTTTTAGAGGGAAGAGATGCATAGACAGTAGTAGCGTGGCAAAGCTGGAGAAACCGCAGAGATCATCTAGCTCCTGGTCACTCAGCCTGATGTGCCCATTTTATAGATAGGTAAACTGAGGACAGAAGATAGGTGATGACCCCCCTAAAGTTACATAGCAAATTAGTAGATATGTGTCTGTATCTTACTGCCCTTGGTTGCCTCCTAAACACTCAAGAAATTTAGCAGAAGCTAAGTAAATGCTGGCTGGCTGGCTGGCTGGTTGGCTGGCTGGCTGGGTGGATGAAAGAAAAAATAATGCACAACTAAATAGATGTATAGTGTAACCAACAAATTCTGGAATGTCCTTGCCTCTACCCCCTCAGCAGCCAAATGGGGGCCAGCAGCTACCAAAAGACTTCAACAATATAGCTTCCGCCACCAGACCCCAAATTCACCAATCTCTCTTTTTGTTCATAATTCCTTCTCCAATCAGATAATATAAAATTAGACTCTTGATTATATCATGTCCTGTGTGTATTGACCCACCTTGGGGTCCTTACAATAAGGAAGTCTGTTAGCCTGGAGCCCGGCGTGAAGCTCATGGACCAGCTGCTGCTGAGTCTCTGCCCCCCTCAGGGATGTGAGATCCTCCCAGGAGGCACATGCAGGGCGGTCAGAGGCTGCAGCCAGCGGCACCCAGGACCGCAGAAGTTCAGGACCCCCCACGTCTTTCCTGAGAAAGCAAGAAGAGCAAAGGTGGAGTGGGGCCCCAATGCTTCCATTTAGAAACACTCTCCAGGAGGCAGGAGGGAGTGCTTCCATTCGCCCGTTCATGTGTTCGATTTGCATCAAGTTACATCAAGCTGATGCGATGCAACATGGCATCCCCCCATGAAATGCATAAATCAAGGCACCCCATAAATTTAAAGGAATAGAGCTCTTTTTCAGAAGTGGCTAATTACTCATAAACAGCAGATATTTTATTGCTGTTAAAGTCAGTAGCAGGTTTTTAATAGCCAGAGCGTTTTGTAACTCAAGCTTTTCATAACACAGGCCTGCGGAAGCCAAGCATTCCCTGTTTGTAGCTCCCTCAAGTGTGACAAAGATCTTGCTGAGGTAGACCACCTGTGGAGGGGGTTTCCCCACAGCCACGCCCAGCTGGGTGTGCTACCAGCTCCTGCCACCACAGCTCTGCTAGGCGGGGGACCTGGCACTGAAGCCAGCCCTCTGTCTGGGAAGGGGCTTCCCGTAAATACCACTCCCATGCTCAGGACTTTTATTGGGATCTGGGACATCTGCACACTCATGGGGACGGTTTCCTGCCCGTACCACTGGGGAGCAGAGTTAACCTGGTGCAGACTCTTCCACCAACTGCAGGCGCTCGTATGGACACTCACCTCTCTCCACCCACACCCACCACCCTCCCTGCATGAGGGAAGCCCTCTCTTCCTCCTCCGTCCTGGGGTTTGGGTGGGATGTAGCCAACCCTCAGATCCCGATTGTGGGATTCATGTGAGCGAATCAGAATATTCCCAACCCTGGCCTTGGTGATAGGTTCAAGGCTCAGCACAAGACCTAATTCAAGCCAATGAGAGTGAGAGCTAGGGCTTGTTAGTGAGCTACAGGCACTTCAGACGCACTCCAATGAGGTCTGGAGCTTGGGCAGCCATTTTGCTACCAAGAGTCTGAAGCTGCTGGAGGCGGGGTTGTAGCACCCTGGGACAAGGCCAGGAAGGAGGCAGAGGAGAGAAGTCAGCTGCTAAGTGATATAATTTGAGCTCCTGGATTGAATGACACCTGAAGCTGAACCATTTACATACTTGGCAGTTACATCTCCTGGTGCTTTAAACTGGTTAGGGTTGGATTTCCTCTCACGTGAAACCAAAGGAGTTTTGGCTGATAAAAGACTCTATCCTCTCTTCCAGAACCCCCCCCCCCCCCCCCCCGCCCCAGCACCTCTCAGCTTCTATTCTGCTCATCCAGCCTCCTCCTGCCCAGGATCATGACAATTCATTCCCATCTTTGCTCTCTTCCATTGAGTTCATTCAAATCTAGACCAGCCAGGTCCAGGAGGCTCCACTCGCACCCCAGAGTCCTGAGCCACACGCTGGCTTGGGCTCTTGTAGAAGTGTCTGGTGTGAAGGGAAGAGGAAAACTGAGCCTCCTCCTGTGTGCCCTGGATATAGACTAAGCCTCCACAGTGGGCACCAAGCATGCATTTCTCACCCTGCCCAGCCATCTCCTTGCCATTTGCTGAGGGATCTGGAATTCCACCACTGGGTCTTTCCCTTAGGGTTTTTCTTGTTTGCTTCAAGGAAAAGTGATTTTATGTGTTTATTCATGATAGTCCAGAAGTCTTCAGAAGGTTTGCGTGGATTTAACAGGCTCTCTCTCAGCAGAGCGCCCTTGCACGTGCTATCCCTCTGTACCAATCCTCCTCTCCCCATCCGCACCTTGGCTAACCTTATCTTCAGATCTACGGCCAAATGTCACTTTCCCAGGGTTGCCCCCCAAATTCCTTAGATTCCAAAGACGCCTTGTAATAGGGCAGAACTCTGAGTGCTCAGCCAACTGTAAAGTGCTCAGTAAAGATGCCTACTGGCTATGGGGCTTCCCTCGTGGCGCAGTGGTTGAGAGTCCGCCTGCCGATGCAGGGGACACGGGTTCGTGCCCCGGTCCGGGAAGATCCCACATGCCGTGGAGCGGCTGGGCCCGTGAGCCATGGCCGCTGAGCCTGCGCGTCCGGAGCCTGTGCTCCGCAACGGGAGAGGCCACAACAGTGAGAGGCCCGCGTACCGCAAAAAAAAAAAAAAAGATGTCTACTGGCTGATGAAGGAAAGCGAAGCCCTAGAGTATTCCATGTTTTGTGGTTTACAAAGCACCTCCTCACCCACCATTCCTCTTGCTCACTCTGCTCACCCTGCACTGTAAGGATCCCTGGCCCCCTCTTCACTGTACAGAGAGCCCCAGAGGGACCAGGCTCCCACCCACTGCTCCTGTTCCAAGTGCAGGCCCCTCTGCAGCCCACGGCACGCATGTCAGGGATGCAAGGGCATCCGGACATGTGGGTTCTGAAACGGGGCACCCCGGAGCAGGCAGAGTAGTAAAGGGAGAATGAAAATGAGTTGTGGCCAGGCCTCATCTCCAGCCATCCCTGTGGCCTGAAGACATTGCCCCTGGGCTGGCATTAGCTAAGCTTCAGGGTGGCCACCAGGAGCCAGCCTTCCCCATCCCCAGCGTGTACTCAAGCAAGCAAGGAGGCAGCCCAGGCCCCTGGCAAAGCACATGGGCCTAGGTGAAGAATGTGTTGCCCAGGCCCTGGGAAACTTGCCCCACCGTGTCTGGCTTCCAGAGGCCACACTCAGTTGGCTGGCAGGGAGTCTGACACCACAAGCGCCTGGCCTCCCCTGGAATCCCAGTCATGTTACTGCTTGTCTGCCCGCCCACCTGCCCCCACCTCCCCGCCGCCCTTTGCAGCGACCACTCCCCTGCCCTGTGCCCTGCCACAGCTGCTGTGGCTGCCAGCCTTGCTGCTGCTGGAGCCCCCGGGAGGGAGCCCTGCCCCTGCGTACCCTTCACACAGGCTGGGCAAGCCCTCGGTGGCTGGGGACAGATGAGCAGGCTCTGCAGCGCCTGTCATCTCACTCCAAGAAACCCAGCTGGCCAGGGACCCGCGTGTGCAACCTCTGATCTACGAAACTGCTTGTTCACCCCCAGCATCCCTCGACTCCACAAGCCCCAATGCCCAGCAGTGAGAGAGAAAAGGGATTTCCAGATCCACTTGTTCACTCGTTCATTCATTTAACCTGGCACAGAAGAGCCACTGGTTCAATTTCTACCTCCCCCATTAGACATAAACTCTGTAAGGGTAGAAGCAATGTCTTCTGCAGTTATTGCTATATCCCTGATGCCCACCTGAGTGCTGGGGGCACCCAGAAGACCTTTTGTTTTGTTTAACTTTTTACTGTGAAATATACAGAATACTCTGAATAAATATTTATTGAGTGGATGGAAGAACAAAAACATGGGTGAATGGATGGATGGAGGATGGAATAATGGATGGATGTTTGGGTGGATGGATGGATGGATGGATGGATGGATAGAAGGATGGATGGATGTTTGGGTGGATGGATAGAAGGATGAATAGATGGATGGATGGATGGAGTGAATGAGCATCTTTCATGTATTAGGTAATATGAGGACTGTGGAGATGAGCCTGGACAGGTCTCCTCTAGAGAAGAACAGAGTCTTGGCCTGCTACCAAGCTGAGAGCAGGAAGAGTACAGTAAGTGTCCCAAGGGATACTTGTCCCAAGTGTCATACAAGGAGGTGTCAAGAGAATTCAGAGAAAGGTGAGGGGGGAAAATATCAGAATCCATCATATTGCTTGACATCTAGTAAACCTCTCTGGCAATAGGGCCCTTAGGTTTACCAGGCATCCTTAGTCCTTTCTAGGAAAACTAATAGTCCTAATGAGGAGAGGGGCTGCTCTCTCAGGGATCTTTCTGGTGTACCTTCCTGAGGCTTGGATCCATTTTAAACCTCTGGGATCAATGTGTCTGTCTTCAGGGGTTTTTCCTCAGAGCTCTGTTTCCTAAAATCCTAAACTCTCCAGTAGCTCAGGGTCCGCTCACCTGTTTCAGAAAATAAGTAAAATGAAAACAGCTTAAAAGGGCTTTCAGCAGTGCCCCAATTGCAGGTACCACATACCCCTTCCCGACGCTTTTCGCCACAGAGCTGCACTGCAATAAACCACCTTCTCATTTTTGCTGTGTATTTGTACCCTTGCTAATATTTTTTTAATTAATTCACTATTTTTTACTTTAATGCATTTAAAAGGAAACTATATCATTACCCTAAATGGAAATTTGTATCACTTGCTCTAAATTAAAGGTAATTATAAAAATAAATAAAATGAGAACAATGTTATTACATTCTGGCTAAACACTGCTGCCTGCAGCAGGCTCCGGCCTGAGGCCTGCTCTCTCTTCCAGAGGGAGCTGACAAAGGTAGAGGGTGTTAGGGAGGCACAGGAGCCAGCAGGGCTTCCCCCTGGAGAGCTGGGGGGCAGAGAAGTGGAGGCCTCTCACCCTGGGACCCCAGTTAGTTAACGTGGTGGTCCCTACATCTCCCGAAGTTGCCATGGACATCCCAATGGTTGGTTTCTCCCGGGTCAGCACAGCCCTTCCTTTAGCCAGTGAGGACCTTCTGATCAGCGTGGATAAGGACTCCCTTAAGAAGTTCTGTATTGGGAATAAATTGACCTTTCCTCCCCATTCAAAAAAAAACCCTTAATTTGAAAACATACTCTTCCCTTCCCTGCCTCCTGGGCCCTCCCCATGCCCACCTTTGACCTTTATTACCTCCAAAGCCCACAGAATGCCATCAGGGTCAGAGGTCTGCCCTATCTTCCTGGGAGGACGGGGTGCTCTCACTCCCCTGAGACCTCGGGCCTTCCCGCTGCCCTTCCCTGGGGACCTCATCACACGCGATCCCTGCTCCCCTTCAAGTTCACGGGAGAGAAGAGTCCTGTCTGTTGCAAACACCAGCTTCAGCTCACAAGGGAAGGAGAGACAGTGAAACCAACCAAAAAACAAACACATATGATTGACATATTTGTATTAAGCACGGTCAAAATCTCCTGGCACCCAGAACCTGGCCCAAATGGGTTAGCCACAGACTTTCCTCCAAAAAAGCAGATAAAGACTGAAAATAGCAAAGCAGTTCTGGGACTGGATCCTGAAAATCTACCTTCGTTTTCCTCTTTCAAGAGAGGAACATTTCAAATATCGATGAAATCTTTATAAGAACAACTAAATAGATGAGGTTTAGCTTCACAATGAACCGCACTTTTTTCCTCAAAGGCTGAAAGAGAGAATTCAGGATGTTTTTTTTAAAAGATTTTGTTTTTCCTGATTTTGCCCGAGCTGATGCTTCTGACGCTGGCGATTATCTGTGCAGCAGCCGGGCTTGTTGTAATTAACACACAAGTAACAGCTCCACTTCCTAGTAATATATTTTCCTAAGACTTTGATGATGCTGAGAGATTTTGGATCCCACATTGCAGACTTTGAAGAAAATGCATTGGATAGAGACACCTTAGATGAAATTGAAAATAACTCGAGTTTAATATGCTGCCCCAAGAGCCTTGTGGAAAGAACGGGTTAAAGATATCTGAGTGCGCTGTGGATCAGGCTGTAGGAAAGTTGGTCTTGCGGGTCCTGCCAAGGCGTAGAGCTGTGTGATTGGGTCTTCTTCTTTGGGGGAGTTTTGGCCCCTGAGTGTCTTCTTTGGTCTCAAACATAAATGACTTCCTTAAAGGAGTTAATTAATTCTTAAATGTGCACAGAGCCCATGAGCACAAACATTAACTTGTTAAAAGCATTAAGCCAGATTCTGTTCTCAGCCGCTCACAAGCAGTTCCCCGTGACATCTCGGGGAGTGTCACATGCAGGCTGGGCGCCCAGCACACTTGGTGCCCAGCTCCTTCGAGCACCAGGCCATGACTCATCTTGGGGCCGGCGTCACAGTCTGGCCTCTGCTCCAGCCCCAATAAGAAGCATCTGGGGAGAACTCTGTCCCCTCTCTGCTCTGCTTTCTTTCCTCTTCACTGAGCTCGCCGGGCCACCGATGGCTTCTCCGTGCCTGGCAAGGACACGGAGGAACAGAGGACACGTTGGGAGTCCTGCTTGGATGGGGCGAGCTGCGCTGAGCGCGCCTCAAGCCAAAGCCTCCCCAGATGTGAGCACGTCAGGAGAGGGAACGCATCGCCTCTTCTCGGACCCCGGCCAACGGCGCCTTCCCCAGGACGCCCCTGCCCTCCTCCTACCCAAACCTCACACTGTTAACTCACTTACACAGCCAGCTCTCATCTTATCTTGTTCACCCAAGTTTCCTTTATGTTGTCTGTCTTGGGTGCAATGTGACTTAGAACAGCAGAAACAACATTTATCGCTTAAAAAATAGGCCACACACACAGTACACATACACACGCACACACGTGTGTATGTGTACATATGTGTGCATCTTTCATGACAATATCTGCTGCTGGTAACAGATAAGGAACATTCTTATATATAGTACTGGAAAGGGTGTAAGTTGGTAGTATTTTTTGGAAAGCAGTTTGGCATTATATACCAAAAGTCTCAAAAATATTTATAACCTATGACTCAGTTTTCCACTCCTAGAACAAACCTACAATGCTATCAGTGACGAAGACAAAACTGTGCTGAAGTGCTACTTATCGCAACAAAAGACAGAGTTGACCCAAATGTCCAAGAGTGGGAGGATGTTTAAATTAACACTGCTACAAATACTGTGCATTGAAATCATGCTTTCAAAAAATATTTCAGAGGTTGGGAAAATGCTCAGGCCATAATTTTAAGTGAAACAGAAAACTACAATTAAAGCTTGATTCCAATTCTGAAAAAGAAGAATATATATGTATATAAAACAACAAAAGGAAATGTAAGAAAATATTAACAAATTATTATCTCTGAGGGGGGTGGGATTATTTGTCTTCTGATGACTATTGTATATTTTCCAAATTATTTCATGGGCATGCATTGTTTCTCTAATTAGAAAAATATAAAAGTTATTTTTGAAGAGAAAGCTGAAATGAAAGAAAGCCCCCCTCCATTCAGCAGATACCAATCTTCAACACCTTTTTAAAATTTGGGGGGTAACTGGCCATAGATATTTAGTTAGGTTGGAATGAAATGAATGAGATGGAAGTGTTTTAATTGCATACTTTTGATTAAAATGTGATTCCCAGAAGCGGTACCATAGTGGTGGTAGTATGAAGGAAACAGGTAGTTTTCGAGTTGTTCCACTGTCACAGAAAGCCTTTCCTACCCATGCCACCCCCCTCAGAGGAGCACCCCCTCTGTCTCCCATCTCTGCCAGTCCCCAGCCGCAGTGCCTAGCGCAAAGTGATGTTCCAAAACATAACAGAAGTGAACAAACAAAGATGCATTCTCCTGAAGCAGTGGACACACACTTTCCCTTCTGGGATATTTGGTGGTTCTGTAGGTCTGGTACACCTTGTTGTAAGTCTTGCTCTAGGACTGGAAAACTGAGTCATGGGTTATAAATATTTTCGAAGTATCTTCTCTCATGGGATATTTGGAGTTTTACAACAAACCCCAGAAGACTAAATAAATAGTTCCCTTAAGTTCAACAATCATTTACTAAAAGTGTCCACCATTTAGATTCAATGGAGTAAAGGGCATTAGGTTGATTTCCTCTCATCCATTATACACCCACAACACAATATGAATATATGAAGGCATATCACCAGGAAAGGCTGCCTTCTCCAGAGAAGGGAAGAAATTATACGGTGAGTAGGTCGAGGATGGTGTCTTCATTTTAGGAAGGATTATCTCCCAGGAACACTTCATAGGCATCAGAAAGGATGACACAATATTCAGAAATCTATTGTAATAGGCCAGAGAACAAAAACATTTTGGCAGATGGCAAAAAGGCCTCTAACAAAGTTGGGTATTCATTTCTGATTTTTTAAACAAATGCTTGGTAATACAAAACTAAGTTCATCAAAATACCTATCTCAAAACAACCCCAAAACATGGCTTATGGTAAAACGCTAGCAGCATTTTCATCAAAATCTAAAACAAACTAAAGATGTAAAGATGCCCCGTCACCACAGTTCTTAAATATTCTTATGGAAGTTCTAGTCAATGCAACTAGCAAAGAAAATCAAGTAAGAACTATAAATATTGGAAATAAGTAAAAATTATCATACTTTCCAATAATATGTTTGACTCTCTAGAAAACTCCACTCAATATTAAAACCAGAGAGTCAATATTTTTAAAAAAATATCAGTAGTGGATTGTACCAAGGTGGCAAACAGTCACATCTACTCTCCTTCTCTGCTACTTCAAAGCCCTGGAAACGGCATACATTTTTTTCATGCAGAACAATTCCCTCAGGGCGTTAGAAAATAAGAAAAGGGGTCATCAGCATGCCGGAAATTTTGACGTATTCCCGGAAGATGGAAAATAGATGGGATCATATTGATAGGAGGACACCAAACACACTACAGGGAAACAACTTGAAAGAAATGAATTGATCCAGAGAAACTCAGGACTCTGAGTGAAAATACAGTGGCAGAAGAGAGCCTCATCCCCAAAGCCAAGAACCAAATGCTACCCTATAAAGGCATGAAGCTCCTGGCCTTAAAATTGTCCTAGAGTGAGGACAGGGGCTTGAAAAGAAGCAGAGAAGAGCTTCATTTCTGATAGAATAAAGAAGAAAATAACAGGGCAGCCCTGCTAGAAAGGCAAGGACCCCACGTCTCGCACTGCCAGAGTGAACACGCGCTTCCTTGCCAGTGGATGGGGACAGGGTGGGGAGGAAGGCAGGCAAGTCCCAGGCTGCCCACTTTCCTGCCTGCCTACCCCACAGTGCACATCCTTATGGGGGGTTCCACTGTCCTGGAGTCCTCCTCACTAAGAAGCCAGAAAGCATCCCTCCCATTCCACGGTGAGGCCTGTGGAATACCAGACCTACAGAGCCTAGAGAACCACCTGCCAGCTGTCCACACTAAGTCATTAGTCCTCTTCTCATAAACACAAGTGACAAAAAGCTTACTAGACACATGAGAGAAGCTCAAAACACACAAAAGGAAAAATCAAGATGAACCCAAAAGAAACAAAAATAATTTAGAGAACAGGAAGAATTTAATTAAAAATTCTCATTAATATATTTAGAAAGAATAAAGAGAATATTTCACCCTCTAAGAGAGAAATGACTGCCTGGAAACAGAGCAATCAGAGAAGAAAAAGATAAAGGTGCTGGAAATACAAATTTTAATTGCATATATTATTTTAAAAGTCAACTGAAGTTCTGAAAAAACAAATATACTTGGTCCAGGCCATATTTCTAACATGGAAGATAATACTGAAAGTAGCACACACACACACACACACACACACACACACACAAACAAAAAACAAAGAAAGAAATGGAAAATGAAGGAGAAAAATTAAGAGACATGGAGGTACAATCCAGAAGGTCTAATATCCATCTAATAGAAATTCTGGAAAGAAAATAAGCCAATAAAGAGTTAAGAAATGATGATGATGATGATGATGATGATGATAGTAGAAAAAGAAAATGTCTGTAGACTGAAAAAATAAAAAAAGAAAATTAACTTTGAAAGAATCCCTCAGGCACTGGGAAATTTTCTGAAGAAAAAAAAAAAAGTTTACATACTGTCACATCCAAAGAAACATCCAGACTCAGAGAAGAAGACAAAAATTGGAAAAATAAAAAGAGAAAGAAAGAAAGAAGGAAGGAAGGAAGGAAGGAAAGAAAGAAAGAAAGAAAGAAAGAAAGAAAGAAAGAAAGAAAGAAAGAAAGAAAGAAAGAAAAGAAGAGAAGAGAAGAGAAAAGAAAAGAAAGGGAAAAGAAATAGCTCATCCAGAAAGGAGTGAGAATTGGTTTGTCATCAGACTTATCATCAACATTAGATGTCTCAAAACCATCAAGGAATATTATCAAGGGGCTGAGGAAGTTATTTTGAACCTAGACTTCTATACACAGCATCGAGTGAAAGATAAAATTAACACATTTTTAGACATGAAAGGACTCAGACACCTCTGAAGGAATTAATACAACAGAAGAAGGAAAATTTTAAAAGAGGGGTGAACCAAATGTCAGTCAACTTTTATATTTAAGTCTAAATAATGCATAGTGTATAATGTTTAAGAAAAAGTCTAGAATTAAAATCATAGATCATTTTAACATAAAAGGAAGGGGGAAAGAGGTGGGACTGGGACCAGATGACAGATCAGATAAAAAGTAAAAGCATGCAAAACTTCTTGTTTTGTTGAAAGGAGGCTCTGGATGCTGAATGTCCACATACATGCACACACACACACACACACACACACACGCACGTTTAAATGTACATATTAGAAATCAAGTGTTACCACTATATGACTAGATCTCAGGTATACAATTTCTAAATCAGAAAATAAAAGAAAATATAACAAAAAGAATTTGATCCATACAATAAGAGGGAGAAAAGAATTAAAATAAAAAATTTGATGTGACATGGTAACAGACAACATAAAATAAGGTAGCAGGAATAAAACCACATGTCAGTAAACTTAATAAATGTTAATGGGTTAAAATCATAAAAGAGAGGGAATATCAGATATTGGATTAGGTTAAATATATGTCCACAATTCCCCAATTTTATACTCTTTATGTGAGAACCAGCTTACACATGAAGGTTGAAAATATAGGAATAGAAAAAACACATATGAAACAATGTTAGCAAAATAAAAATAGGTATTGCAATATTATCAAATAGGTATTACAATATATCAAAAATATATAATTTAAAGCAAAAATACTAAACAGGTAACAGAGGATTCTTATGTCAAAAAAGGGGTACAATCTCCTAGAAAACTGCAAGAAATCATCATCATTAAAACTTCTGTGCACTTAACAACAAAGCTTTATGCATGATGCAAAAACTGGAATAATTTAATGCAACTCTAACAAATCCATCAAGGGAAATTTTCCAATATCTTCCTCAAATATTCATATGAAAAGTAGATTTTTTTCAATAAATTTAAAAATAAGAGTAGAGTGACAGAATTCCATACCCAAAAGAAAATGTGAAATCTTTACAAATACCCATGAAACATTTCAAAGATGTTACATGTATTAGAACACACATACTTCAATAAGGTTCCATAACATAGAAATCATATTAACCACATTAATTAAAAGTAAAAACAAAGTGATGACAAAAAATTTTTTTCTAGGTGGTGGCTAAAGCAGTTCTCAAAAGAAATTCTGTAACTTTAAATGTAATGAATAGAAAATGAAAAGAATTGAAAAATGGACTAAGCCTTCAATTCAAGAAGCTGAGGGAAAAAAGTAAAAATAAACCCAAAGAAAATAGAAGGAAGGGATTAGTAAAAATAACAGTAGAAACTAATTAAATAGAACATCCTCCTCCCCTTGCCCTCTGGGGGGGTTGGGGGAAGTCTCACTAAAGGCTGGTTCTTTGAAAAGACCAAGAAAACAAACTTGACAAAGTGGATAGGAATACAGAGAGAATATACAAATAAACATTAGTACTGAGAAAGGGGAAATAAATTCAGATACAAAGCAGACTTAAAAATTATAAAAGAATACAGAACTTTATATCTTTAATTTGAAAATCTCCATTAAAATGAATGATTTATCTATAAAAATGATCAGATATAACTCAAGGAGAAGTTAAATACCTGAATAAAATAATAAAAATAGCAGAAATTTAAGATAATGAATAGCTACATCAAAAAAGAAAGAAAATAAAAGGCCCAGTTTTATGCTCATAGTTTACTAGACCTTCAAAGGAAGGTTATCTCTATGTTTATAAACTGTCCCAGAGCACAGAAAAACAGAAAACTCCGCATTTCATTCTCTGAGACTAGGATAGTGCTACTAGGTATAGCATAGAAGAAAAAGAGAAAGAGAAGTAGAAGGATGAGGAAGAAGAGGAGAAAGAGGAGGAAGGAGAAAAAAGAAAAGGAGGAGGAATAAGCCCCCAGACTTGCTGGGCACTCATTGAGCAGTAGGAGGATGAGAAGGAGAAGGAAAGGGGGGATGGGGAGGAACAGGAGAGAGAGAAGGGAGAGGAGGGAGAGGAGGAGAGAGGAGAGGAAAGAGGAGGGGGAGGAGGAATAAGAACTACTACGAACACAATTACTACCTATAGAAGCTATAGGACAATCTCATTTATAAACATCAATGTAAATACCCTAAATACAATATCAGTGAAATGAACCTGGTAGTACATTAAGATAAAATAGTAATTCATCAAAGAACAACCACAGTTTACTCCAATAATTCAAGAATCATTCAACAACAGGAAACCTATCAATTCACCATATTAACATCTTACAGGAGAATAACCATATTATATCAACAATGTCCCAAACACTTGATAAAACTTAACATTCCTTCCTAATTTATAAAGAGATACATGGCCTACATCACACATTATGTTTGATGGCAAAATATTGGAAGCATTTCTGTTAAAGCTAGCAACAAGACACTGTGTCCTGGAAGTCTTAGCCAATGCAAACAATGTGATTTTTATAGAGGAAAAAGAAACTATGAGATAAAATTATTGACAAGGAACAGACAAAACAGTCACTGTTAACAGCTCAAAATGACTATATGCAAAAAATCCAAAGAATGAAGTACAAAACTGTTGGTACTAATAAATGTTCAATTAGAGGTCAAAGATAAGATCAATACACTGAAAATTATTGCTTTCTTATACATTAAAAACCAATTATAAATTATCAGAGGAAAATTTTAAACATACAAAAATAAATATAATAAGAAATGGGCAAGACCTATATGAAGTAAAACATAAAACTTTATGGAAGTGCATAAAATAAGACCTGAATAAATGAAGAGATATACCATGTTCATGGATGGAAAGATGATATTGTAAATATGTAAATTTTTATGAAATTAATCTATAAATCAAGCCAAATTGCTGAAAGGATCGTCTATCGAACTTAGCAAGTGAAATCTAAAACTCATCTGAAAAAAACAATGTGATAACTGCCAAGTAAACTGTAAGAAAGGAGAATAAGGAGAGGGCATGCAAACTATCAAGTCAAAATATAATAAAACTATAGTAATTGAAATAATAGGGTCATATACAGGAGTAGATAAATAAGTCAAGAGACCAGATAGAGAACTCCCAAAGAGACACGTGGTTTAGATAAAGTTAATGACTCATATGCAGTGAAAGAACAGAATGATGAGTAAATGTACTGGGACAATGGGCTACCATTTAGACAAATACGTCACATGAAATACTTCACACAAAAATACTTTTAAAACTAAGAAGTCGTCTACAGATATAGAGAACAGATAGTGGTTGCCAAGGGTGAAGGGGGTGGGGGAGAGAAGGACTGGGAGTTTGGGATTAACAGATGCAAACTATTATATATAGGATGGATAAACAACAAGGTTCTACTGTATAGCACAGGGAACTATATTCAATATCCTGTGATAAACCATAATGGAAAAGAATATGAAAAAGAATATATATATATATATATAACTAAGTCACTATGCTGTACAGCAGACATTAAACACAACATTGTAAATCAACTATACTTCAATAAAATTTTTTTAAGAACTAAGAAGTCATTGATAAAGATGTAGAATTTTTTTCATAATCTTTAGTAAAGAGGACTCAAATGCCATTATTCAAAAGATAGCAAAATTTTTTACACCTTCTTCTGCCACACACATACGCACAAAATATGGAGATTGATATATAAAGCGCTCCTTTATATCATGAAGGCAAAGAACAAATATACAATAAAATATATAAAAATATAAAGAGGACATTTATAAAGGAAGTCATATAAGTGGGAAGTATATCTTTATGAAAAAGATAAGGAAAATTCATATAAAATTAAAATAGTTTTGGTGTATCATATTGCCCAAAACTAGAGCTTTATTTCCCCACTGTTAGCAAGACCACTCTCACTCACTATCTGCAGAAAAGTAAATTGGTGCTCCTTTTTTAGAAAGCAATTCAGCAATATCCATGAAAATTTAACTTAATACCACCTATAGTCATCTCTAATATAGAAATACACATGTATGTTCCAGAACGTTTACTGTAGCATTTCTCTAACTGGAGAAAGAATGAGAATAAGAACTCCTTTATATTTGATGTGTATTTATGTATATACAGACAGAGATACATCAAGCCACTCATAATCATTATCTGGGGAAGGGCGAGGAACTGGAGTGGAGATGAGAGATTTAAATAAGACTTTCACTTTTCATTCTATATTTCTCTAATGTAATTCTTAAAACTTGTTTTATTTATGTAAAAACAAAATAAAATAAAAATAGTTTTCCTATATAGTCTTATATATTATTTGGAAAATATAATTTTAAAATCTCATTCGTAATAGCAAATCCTGAATATGTATATATGTGTGTAGGGTACAGATATAAAATTTTGCCCTAATAATATAAATACTTGATGGATTAAAGATTTATATTAGAAAATAAGACCATAAATACATGAGAAGGTAAACTTAGGAGTATATTAGTATACTAACATAATAATGGGGTAGGAAATTATTTTCAAAGCATGACACCAAAGACAGCAAAGGAATAGATTAAAAGGTTTGATTACTTAAATCCCTTCATCTCATTAAAAAGCACCATGTACAAAATTAAAAGGCACATGAAAAACTTGGAAGAAACAATTACAAGATATGTAAAAGACAAAGGGTTAATATCTTTGATGTATGAAGAGATCCTACAGTTCAAAAGAAAATTCAACTACCCAGAAGGAAACCACACAGAGGGCGTGAACAGGTAAATCACCAAATATAGACATTTCATTAAACATCTATCTATCTATAGATATATACAGATACAGACATAAAGGTATATAGATTAATAACTACCTAAAATATAGATATACATATATATTAAGCTCAAGAAATGAAAAGTAAAATGAGACATTTTCCATATCAAATCGATACTACTTTGCTAAATAATACTCAGTATTGGTATTGGTATAATAATATAAGTATTGGTAGAATATAAGGAAAGAGGCACTGTTATAATTTGTGTATGTTGGAGGGGGGAGGTACTAATTTGATATAACATGACTGAAAGCAGGGCAATTTGGCAACAGGTATTAAAATCTTTAAATGTGTATTCCCTTTAACCAACAATTCCACATCTAGCAATTAAACCTAAGGAAATAATTAAGAATGTGTACAAAGATTTAGCTAAAATAATGTTCATCAAAGTGTGATTTATAAAAGTGCAAGTCGATTGTCCTTCTTCCTGGCCTGCTGCCAAGGGAAGGAGAGGAAAGGGTGGGGAGACCAGGGATTAGGAAGGAGAAAATTAGGCAGGATGCCTCCCAAGTATGACTACATTAGAAAAGAGAGCTCTGCAAGATTAGGAGGTCTCAATATGCCCTTTCAGCAAAACAAGGTATAAAAGTTATGCTTGCAGGGTAATTTGAACCTGATAGGTGGACCTGTTGCAGGCTGTTCATAGGAAATAAACTCTACAAGTTCAAAACTTCTGACTTTTATATTATTCATTCATTCACTCATCCAGTCAACAAATGTTAATTGAGCAACTACTCTATGCCAGATACCATTCTAGCTATCACAGATGGAAGGATAGATAGAAAGATATGGATGTATGTATGGACGGATGGATAGTTAACAAATAACAAAGAAAACAAAAACAGATTGCAATTCAGATATGAGGCCACACTGATGTCCGTCCTTCGCTTCCTTCCTCCACCCTACCAGTATCCCTCTCTGCTGCTGAAATTGGTAGAAGAGAGAGCATCTCCCAGCTCTCATCAGAGGTCAAGAAGATTTTGATGGCATTAGAAGAGGGTGGTGAAGTTTTAATTCCTGTAGAAAAGGCCACAGCCTGGAAAAGGAATAGAGATGGGGTATTGGAGAGAAGGAGGTAAAAGGATGAAGGTGTGACGGGATGGGGATGGAAGGGAGAAGAAAAGGTGGAGGATTGGCCCACATGGGCACACTCTAAACTGGATACCATGCATTCATCAAAAATGGTACAGAAGAGTGTTTAACACCCAGAGAGAGTTGGGGCAGTGAAGACCTTGAGGGGCCAATTATACTAGGGTGTGGACTTTCACCCTCTCCCTCATGGTCTGGATGGTTTGGATTCAATCATTGGAAACCTAGAGTGAAGAACAGATTTAACTTCCTCTAAACCTGTGTGCACGCATGTGTATGTGCACATGTACACACACCCACTCACAAGAAAAAGGACACAGTCCACCTCTCTTGTATCCCCACCTCTAACCCAAAGGCATGCACCTGAGACCCCCCCAGGGCTGGTAATGAGTCTGCTGAGGCAAGCATTCACAGTGCACACCAGGTCAGGCAAAACAATGCCACTGATTCCATGACTGTCACTTTCCTTCCCCCAAAGAAAGAAAACTCCGGTCACCCTTCTAGGAGCCAAAGACAAGGAGCCCAGTCTTCACTTCAAATGAGAAGAAAAAATGAAAACCACCTAAATGTCCACCCACAGGATTCAAATAAATAAATAAATCATGGTAAAGTTATGCAATTGTGTTTGCACTCATCAGAAAGGGTATATAGAAGAATGTATTAAATTAAACAGCTGATTATAAAATGGCATAGGGAGTACAATCCCACCTTGTGTACAACAGCAAAAGAAAATAGGCATGCATAAAATAGTCTAGGAGGACACACAGCAAAGAGCCAACACGGGTGATCACAAGGGATTCCATCCTCGTCTTCCTGCTGCTCGTCTCTATCTTCTGATTTTTCAAAGTAAGCTTGCATGTAAGGATAAGAAAAATTAGCAAAATGTATATAGAAATGAAAAGAAAGAACACCCTCTGTAGACGTTCAGCATCCAAGCCTCCACATAGTTCATCTGTTGGTCACACAGGGCATGCTAGGCCAGGAAGGTACAGAGTGGGGGGTGTTCCAGTGGTTCTTTATCCAGTCACCTGCTGTGTTCTAGGTTATAAGTGAGTCAAGTGACAGGCGCAAGAGTGGCAACAACTGCTGCGAAAGCCAAGTCCTTTCTCACCTAGGACACTGGCAGGTCTGACATGATGGTTCCCCAGCAGAGACCCCGGGGGTGGTAAAGCCCTCTGTCTTCTCCATCAGGCTCCTGTTGGCCACCACCTCTTTCTAGATGATTTAGGAGACACGTGTTTTTTTCCAAGGTTCTCACCATGAGGAACCTAGTAGCAATTTATGGGGAAACACCTACAAATTGTGGTGGTCCCTGATTTAAGTAAGCACATTCAGTACAAAACCTTGTTTGTTGGAGACAGTCATGCAGTCATTCAACAGTCATTTACCAAGGGTCACTGCATCAGGTGCCGAACCCTGAAACCTGTGCTGGCCCTGGCACATGGCCCAGTCCTGAAAAGGAAAACTGGCAGCATAGTTCCTTTGTGTAGAGACAGATCTAGGAAATGACCTCTGTTACCACTAGATAATCCAAGTTTCCTCAATGATCAGAGCTACAAATATGCACTTCCTATCTCAGGTATTTATAGCCTTACAAATTATCCTTCTCCAAGAGCAGAGCTCTCCTACATCAGTCTGCTGTCTCCTGGCCTGGAGCAAAGGGGTGTGGATTTCACAGAAAATGCATTTGAGAGGCCATCCCAGCCCCAGCAGCCCAACGCCAGTTGTAACTTGTGCCCCTGGCATCTGCTCCCTGATTCTTCCCTGATCCTCTAACCACTTAAGGCTCTCCTGCCTCCCACTCCCTTCTGTTTGGGCTGTTTTTCTCCCAGCCTAGATCAACCGCACCCATCGTGGTCGATCGGTTGTCCACTTTCCTCCAAGCTTCCATGAGGTTATAAATTCACATGTTAGAAATGTTTGTTCTCTTCCCATGAGCCCTGCGCATCACACATGTTTCTCATGTAGCAAGTGCTCAATAGCTCCTGACTCTCTCCGACAGGGATTCTCCAGGGATCTGACTGAAGCGTGCCTCTTGGTGGGCATCTGCACATCCTCCCATAAGTAGTGCCAATTTCCAGGGGCACAGGTGGAACCCACTTTGGGAGAACTCTGATGATGCTGGTTCTGAAGAATCTGCCTTCTAGACTAGAACACCACACCCAGGAGCAGCACCACGAGGAAGGCCGGCAAGAGGCGCGCGAGAGAGAAGCATAGTCTCGATGGCTCAGTGCCCTTCAGGAAGCTTCCCAGAAGGCACTGGTCTGCAGGCTCATCAGCCTGTCCAGCCTGAGCTAGGACATGGTTTCCCGAAGTTCCTTTCAGTCCCATGACCTTAGGAGTTCACATCACTAGAAAGACTTCAAGGTCAGGGATCAGCAATGAGGATGACATAACAGGGACGGCAATAAAGGTAACTAACAACACTTCTTTTATTGCACTTAGTGCTGTTCTAAGTGTCTTCAATTAATTCTCATTACTCAATGAGATAATTTTACTATCGCCATACCTATTTTATAAATGAGGAAACTGAGGCATGGTTAAAAAACTTGCCTAAAGCCATGGATCTGATAATGGTATCACTGGACCCATCTCCGTGCGCCATGAATCTACCCTCTAAGCTGCCATTACTCAAGTGGCCCTGCAGTTGAGGCAGCTGGAAGTGAAGGAAACCAGTGGATCCCTCCAGCCTGCCGCCAGTAAGGAATCCGCACCTGGGCTTGTCTCCACCTTTTCTCAGAGAGTTGGGGCTCCCCAACCAGACTGGGAGCCCCTGGAGGGCAAGGCAGCCTCCCAGGCGCTCAGACCCAGGTCTGTGCACATGGTAAGCTGGCCCTCCACAAGGCAGTGCTGGCCTGGAAGTCATTCCACAGACCTTTTTTTCTGCAAGACTAGCAGCAAGGAATGTAGGAGAGAATAAATAGTACATCATGGTAAGGAGATTTTAGATGAACAGCCAAAAAAAGGGAAGCCTGGGCCACTGGAGGGAAAGGCTGAAAAGGATTAAGTTGCCTGAATTCACCCTTAAATTCCCATGAGTTCTTCAGCCAAGTGAAGATTCCATTTACGTTAAACAGCAGATGTTCATTGAGAGCCTACTACGGACCATCGCGAAGGCACCAGCAGGCTCCCATCAAAGGCCTAGTGCAGACCCTTGCCGTCAGGAAAGCGCTGCGAGCCAGGGACAATCAGAGATGGACCCAGAGCCAGGAGACTCTGGCCATGAGAAGTGCAGCCAAATTCAGAGCCAGACGAGGCTGCAGGAAGCAGTAAGTAGCCTTCTTCCTGGGGCTTCAACTTTGCATCACGCAATCCTTTCATGAACCTCAGTGAAGTGGAGAGTAACTCACTTGAATGTACATGCACCAACCCTGGACCAGCCTAAGAGTCTGGTTTTCAGCAGCAAGAAGAAGGAAGTCCCCATACTCTGCAAGGTCTCCCTCCTGGACCTGACCAAAGATGGTCCTGATTCCCGAAATGTTGTAACTGGGAGAGTTTCCTCTCTGCTTAAGAAACAGAAAAAATAGAGAAACACATTCTTGCTCAGCCTTTGACCTTTGGCTCTCACTTTCCTTCTTTCAGCATTTTTTTGGGAAAGAGTTTGTATTTTCAAAGAGCTGCCTTGTCTTCTTTGCACATTTTCATGAAATGACGTAAAGAGGCAACTTCTAAAAAATACTGTAATGCCGGAAAACGCAGGCCCCCTGAATGAGCCCGGCTGTTTGTCTATAATCACTTCAACGTCTGAGATGCCCAGACCACATATGCTTCAGAGGCTGGAACTAACAATATGTTCTTGATGCCATTTTAAGCAACTGCCAGAGAGCATCTCCCAGCGCCGCTCGTCAGCGGAGGTGCACGCCCGCCTTCCCTCCTCCCTCCCACCCTCTCTGTATTGAGCACCCACAGAGCTGCCAGCAGTCCGACCAGAGGCCAGAGGAGGCAACACCGAATGTAAACATTTATCCCTGGACTGCACGGAGTCTGCCACGTCAGGCTTTGGATTTGGGCCTCACAATAAAACCTTTGTGTCTGCAATCAGCAAAGGGGTGAGGGTTCCCTCCAACCCTGTCTGCAGGAGGGTAGGTCAGCGTAGATCAGATGTTTAAACAATTTTTTAAAATTATTTTTTAATTTTCAAAAATTAACAGTCACACACACACACACACACACACATTTTTGCAGTAAGTGATCAAACTGGTGGAGTGATGTGAGTTGGTATGTTTTTGGAAAAGGCAGCATGAGAACGTCATTTTCAAACTCACATCTACAGTGGTTTGCATGTGTTTGTAACACAGGAGACTGTTGAGGCTTCCTCGTGAGAAGGGGAAAAGAGAAGGCAGCTGAGAGAACAGGTTGTTTCAAATGACCATAGTCCCCACACACTTTAAGGACGAGCACTACCTCCTAGAAGAGTAAAACGAAATATTCTTCTAGCCATGTTGAGGCTGCCTTAGAAGTATTATGCTGTTACAGATTTCAAAAGGTTAGCTTCAATGAACCTGACATCAGTATAACCCAAAATAACCCATTCAAGAGAAAAGTAAGAAATAATTGCTGTTTTCTCTTTTTTTTCCCCTCCGCTATATTGCTATAATGATTTTGCATAACAGATTGAACAAAGCGCTGTTGTGACAGGTGGTAGAATTCAGCTAGTAAGCACCGAGACAGGGTTCAATTTAGTTTGTGAATCCTTTAATTGTTGTGCAGCTAATTAAAGAAGGTTCTTTACACTCGCAAGTGTTTACCGTTGCTAGTATGCATACATGAAAAATTAAATTGTGCCTTCAAGGGCTGAGAACTATAGAAAAATCATGGCTGAGGCTGCAACATGCTTACCAGCTCAAAATAGCTGCTTTTCACAATTGGAATTTGTAAAACTTTTTGCTAAGCAAATATAGAGCTAATTAGAAGTGTTCGTTGGACCAATTAACATTTAAATAAATAAGCCATATTGCACATTTCACAGTCTTTATTTAATGATGCTTCTAACTCCTTGGAAAGCTTCTCTTAAGTACAAATAAGTTGTCATAAAAATGAAAGATAAAAATAACCCCATAACAGTATATGCTATTTTTTTCCTTTTGCCTTGAAGTCTTTTACAAAAACTCTGTACCTATTATTGAAGAAGAAAAGGGGAAAAAACACACACACCTACCACCCACAAATCTAGATCTTCCTTTCATCTTCTCTAGCTACCTTTCTCCTTCTCTGAATAGAAACAGAAAAACATATTTTATGACTATTTAAATTGTTATGATAATTCTGTTTATTTACAGTTTTTACCCCATGATAGAAAAATCTGCTTTAGAAAATCCCACTTTAATCTGAGAACATGCGTTAAGCAAGGAAAGGAAGGAAAAGGAGACCAAAAACAGCAATGTCTGGGGAGTGCGGCAGAGAAGGTGGTCTGGGGAGTCCCTCACACATGCTCACGTGCAGGGCAATCCCCCATGGGGTGCTGCACCCAGTTCTGGGGCCCACATCCATTCCTAGGGGAGGCCAGAGGCCCTGGGAGCCTAACCCGGACCCTGGAGTCCTTCTTTCTTACTCTCAAAGACCAAGATACAGAGATCAATGGAACAGAATAGAAAACCCAGAAGTTGCCCCAACATTTTCCATTTTTTACAAAGATGCAAAAGCAATTCAGTGAAGGATAGATAGTGTTTTCAACAAATGGTGCTGGAACAATTGGATATCGATAAGCAAAAAAAAAAAAAAACAAAAATACTTTGACCTAAATCTCACATCTAATACAAAAATTAACTTGAAGCACATCACAGATTTCAATGTAAAACATGAAACTATAAAACTTTTAGAAGATAATATAAGAAAGAAATCATCAGGACCTAGGCCTTGGGCAATAGCTCTCAGATATGTCACCAAAGGGAGGATTCATAAAAAGTAAAATTGATAAACTGGATCTCATCAAAATTAAAAGTTTTGTTCTGTAGCAGACCCTGCTAAGAAGATGAAAAGACAAGCTACAGACTGGAAGAAAATATTTGCAAACCATGTATCTGACAAAGGACTCACATCTAATATATATAAAGAACTCTCAAAACTCAACAGTAAAAAACAAATAATAGAATGAGAAAATGGGCAAAAGACATGACCAGGCGTTTCATGAAAAAGGATATAAAGATGGCAAATAAACCAAGAAAAGATGTTCAAAATCACTAGCCATTAGGGAAATACAAACTAAAATCACAATAATATACCACAACACACCTACTAGAACAGTTAAAATTAAAAACAGTGACAATACCAAATACTGGCCAGGGTGCAAAGAAACTGGATCTCTCACACACTGCTGGCCCACATGTAAAATGGTACAGCCCCTCTGGAAAATAGTTTGGTAGTTTCTTACAAAATGAAACATACACTCACCATACAACCCAGCAACTGCACTTCTGAGTGTCTGTCTTACAGAAATGAAAATCTATTTCGACGCAAAATCCTATACTCTGTTGTTCATAGCAGCTTTACTTGTAAGAGCTAAAAGCTGGAAACAACCAAAATGTCCCACCAGAGGTGAATGTTAAACAAATGGTGGGCCATCCATAGCAAGGAGCATGACTCCTCGGGGTAGGGGTAGCACGAGGGAGATCTTTGTGATGATGGAACAGTTCCATATCTTGATTGAGGTGGTGGTTACAGAGTCTACAGATGTGATCAAATGACATAGAACTATGTGCACATTGCAGCAATGTCAATTTCCTGGTTTTGCTATTATAGGACAGTTACACAGGAAATAAGCAATGGGGGAAACTGAGTAAGGGTACATAGGACTTCTCTGTACTATCTTTGCAACTTCTTGTAAATCTATAATTATTTCAAAAGAAAACTAAAGAATGAATTTTTTAAATCATGTGCTATTTTCTGTTTATACTTTCTAACACTGTAGACCTGGTCTATTTGTAAACTCTTAAATCCATGTTGAGAGCCAGTCATCTACTCTCTCCACTGGGGGATTCTTCTCTCTCATGTCCACTTATTTCTGAACATAGGTTACCCTCTTGCGAGGATGAGGGTCTTCTCAGACTCCTTTCTCCAAGCCCTAATACCTTGGTCTTACTGTTGAGTGGCTTCTAGTACAGAAACCAAATAAACAAAGGTCAATTAACACTTAAATAAATGAAGCAGATTAGTAAAGAATACAGAGAACACCAAAATCTAAGGAGTCAGATGGAAATGACAATATAAAACAAAGAACTGAAAGCTGGTTTTTCTTAACTTTTTGTTTGGGGATAACGGTAGATCATAGGCAGTTATAAGATATAATACAGAGGGGTCCTGCATACCCTTCCCCTAGTTCCTCCCCCTGGTGACATCGGGCAAAACGGTAATACAGCATCACAGCCAGGAAACTGACATTGATACAACCCCCCAACTTTATTCAGATTTCACCAGTTTTTCATACACCCATTTGGGGGGGTGTATATGTGTGTGTGTGTTTAGTTCTATGCAATTTTATCACGTGCGGTTTTGCTCGACAAAACAGACAAGAGATGAAGCTAGCTGGAGAGCCCCGAGCCAATGAGAGTTCTTTCCAGCAAAACCCTCCCATTTATGGTGCAAAAGATGAGTTTAGACATTGTTAGCATGATGTGCTCATGAATCATGAGATTTAGGAGAAACTCGGGGACAGGAGCAGTCCTTCTAATCATCTAAGTCTCAAACCCCAATTGTCAGCCCAGTCTGTTAGCCAAGCGCTGAAGTAACAAGTTCTAACGAACTTTAAATGCTCAAGTTTTCAACCTTAGGGCCCTGGGCGGTGGAATGGCCACCCGGGACCTCTGGCTTCTGACAACAAGCTGAGGAGTAAGAAGCAGGCTTGCAGGAAGGCCAAGGCTCCCATCTGGCTGAGGGTCCTGAAGCCCTTTAAAGATTGCCCCCCACAGAGCAGAAGGGAGGCAGGACACATCCTGTGAAAACTTTCCCTTTTCCCTGGAACCACTTCTAGATTCTCTTCTCAGAAACTGCTGCTCTGTGACAATTGGCAGTCTACATAGAGCTTCGAAAAGAAAGATGGATGGAAGAGAAGAATCTGAAGACACTGCCAAAATAAAGTAAACCACAAATTTCTAGAACTTCAAAATGATCTAAAAAATGTAAGTCAAATTGGACATTTTCTTTCAAACTGGTTATTTTATGAACCCTAGAACACAGATCATGTGATCTCTCACTTGGAAGACATCTGACAGTCCAAATTCCCTCCTACAGATAAAATCACCCTCCTGGGTGAGGGTGAGGGCAGTTACCCAGCATCTTTCTGAATAACAGGCTGGCATTTTTTGTGACTGCCATTTTTCGCTTGATGAGAAGTCGTTTTTAAAAACATAATGAAATAGGCAGAGCAGAGAAGATATTTAGGGCAGTGAAACTGCTGTATGACAGTTTGTAGTGTACTGTACTGCAATGGTGGATACATTCATCTAAACCCATAGGATGTACAACACCAAGAGCGAACCCTAATGTAAACGATGGACTTTGGGCGATAAGGATGTGTCAGTGTAGGTGCATCAACTGTAACAAATGTACCACTCAGGTGTGGGATGTCCCAAGAGCGGGAGACTGTGGCTGTTGGGGGGACAGGGAGTATACGGGAACTCTGTACTTGCCGCTCAGTTTTTTCCCGTGAAGCTAAAACCGCTCTAAAAAGTAAAATCAGTTAACAAAAAAAAACATAACAAGAACAAAAATGTTAAGTGATCTTAAATCTTACATTCCAAATAAACTTGAACTTGCATTAAAATAATAAAAAGTTCCGGGCTTCCCTGGTGGCGCAGTGGTTGAGAGTCCGCCTGCCGATGCAGGGGACACAGGTTCGTGCCCCGGTCCAGGAAGATCCCACATGCCGCGGAGCGGCTGCGCCTGTGAGCCATGGCCGCTGAGCCTGCGCGTCCGGAGCCTGTGCTCCGCAACGGGAGAGGCCACAGCAGTGAGAGGCCCGCGTACCGCAAAAAAAATAATAAATAAATAAATAAATAATTAAAAGTTCCCAATAAACTACAATGGAGAGAGGCAGATCCTTTAGTGCATCTGAGACTCAGCAAAACGCAGAGACACAACAGTTCAGGAAGCATCTCATCACGGCAGAGGCAAGGCTTGATGTCAGAAAGAACATAGTACGAAAACGTCATCACCAGTATCACTGAGGGGAACTTGTGGGCTCTCCCAGCAAAGGGTACTGGGCAGGAGCAGCCCTCCTCAGACAGATAAACCAAAGGTCTGGGTGGCAGGCCTAGGACTAGAACCTTCATTCAGGTCAATAACATTAATACAAGTAATAGTCTCACCGTCGGCCAACTTTGCACCAGACCCTAACCCTTCATGTGCTTTATCTTTATTTTTAGGGGCAGCAGAGCTCATGAGCAGCTGAGCTGAAATGAGGACCAGATGTGTGTGACCCCACAGCCAGTGCCCTTTCCTCCAAGTCGCAGTGTCTCCCCAGCACTGGCGTGTGCGTGTCCAGTGCATTAATGAACCGTGATTCTCTTGTGGGAAGGTAGGGCTGATGTGGAGAGAAGTGACTTCTCACGTGTACTTTCTAGGCCATACTATTTATAGGCAGAGCTAACAATTACCACCCAACATGGCAGAAGGGGAAATGTTGTGTTTTCCTTTCTCTTGATGGAGGGGTGGGATGGCGTGTGGTGGTACATAGGGGCCTGGGGGCAGGATGTTGAAGATGGCATTTCTGCTGGTGCAGTGGAGCAGACCTAAGAGATACACCTGGGCCCGTCACACACCTGGGGATACATGTGATGTGGGGCAGGGAGGTAGTAGAGAAGTAGGGGTGGGAGGGGGGTTATTTAAGGAAATGAGCATTTACAAATGCAACTCTAGCAATGACATACCCACACACACCTAACCACCCATTTGCACGAACAATTACCCAATTTGCACAGGTTCATAATAGATAAGTAGGCGATAGGTGGGCACACCTGTGGGACTGGCTTCAGAAAATGAAAGTAATCCTCTCATATACAAAGGAGGAGATTAAAGTCCTTTAGGGAAAGGTCTTGGACCACCAATTAGATAGATATCCAAGGGCGTCTGGTGTGTTGAAGGCCCTTGTTATGTGCGGTGACCTCCAGTAAGAGTCACCGAGCCTAAGAGGTGTTTGCCCATCTGATGGCTGGGCTGCTGCACTCTCATCTGTGCCGACCTTCCCTGGCCTGCACCTCCTGGCCCCAGCCAGCTCGCCTGCAGACCCCTATTCAGCTTTCACCTCCAAACCGCAGGCTTTGTCTTCTCCACCACTGCCCCATACAAACGGCCACCACACACCCAGGCTTCCACTGGTTTCCCTGCCTACATCCTGCCTACGTGAGCCCTTAAACAACCCTTCACACGGCAAAACAGCCACCCACCGCTCTGCAGATAGAGACCAAAATCCTGAACATGTCTGCAAGGTCTATGGGCCGCCTCCACCTCTCTCCAGCTCAGCGCACAATTCCTCCTTCCTCTCTGCCCCCCAGCCCCACTGCCCGCCTTTCAGTCCTCAGATTCACCCAGCTCCCTCTGTCACAGGGCCTTTGCACTGGCCAGTCCGTCTGCCTGAAATTCTCTTCCCTGTGCTGTGCCTATTTAGCCCCTACCCAAGAGATACCGCTCCCTGAGGCACCTGCCAGAGTTGTGATTTTGCATTTCTTCATGTGATTGTCAGATGAATATCTGTCCCTTCCTCCACCCTGTAAGCTCCATGAAGACAGGGACTGAGGCACATTCCCAGTGTTTGAGGATGAATGAACTGCTGAGTGAGCATATGCATGAATGAATGAATGAATGGGACCCTCTTCCTTGATGCTTTTGCCTGTGCTTCTCATGTACCACCTGTGTATTTGCCATGATAATTGTTCTCATTGCTTCCTCTCTGATAAACTGTGAACGTGGTGTGAGCAGGAACCTGGGCCAAGGGATGAAGTTCCATCTATGCTTGTTGAATGAATGAATGAATGAATGAATGAATGGTGAACTGTTGTGAGCCTCAGAATTGGTCCTGTTGCTCCGTACCTGTGACTGACGTGATGCTCTCATGTACAGTACTTCTCCCCAGAGACACCTTCGCATGGTAGGTGTCCCTATATTTGTTGACTAGGTAAAGGAATTAATGCTATCACGCTGTGCCACACAGATAATACAACAGCGGTTTCCAATATGTCACTGAATGTTTAGCACTTACACAATAACTGACATAACCACTGCAGTAGTTTTATTTGAAGTTACCAAGCAATTTAAAAATTAAATGAGCATGCACCCTGTCATATTTTGATCTAACTATGCAGTAGTTTTCAGGACAGAGGAAAAATAGTTAATTACTATTTGGTACCACAGCCCTCTCCTTCCTTCTACTGTAATGTAATGTAGTCAAATAAAGAAGTTACTCTGGTGCAATTTTCATCTCTAGAAATAAAACAGCACTTGTAACTCTTTGTTTGGGAGTTTAATCTTAGCTCACTTAAGAGCATGTATCTGATGTGCTTGTAAGAACAGAGATACCCTGGAAAAATGGGAAATCACACAGAGGCAGAGGGTAGGCTGGGAAACAGCCATGGCCGGGCTCCTCGCGGAGCAACCGGATAACCACAGGTAATTACTGCCTGCAGTAGCTCAGGGCATGACTTTTACATCTCAGCCCTCCCAACCCTTCGTTACTACCCTGAAATGGGGCCTTGCACTGTCTCCACATGGGCGTGAACTTCTTAAGGCTAAATTTTGTGGTCTCCTTAATGAAATCCCTGTGTGGCTGCTTCTACCCTCCCTTTGTATTTTAGATTCAACCGCAAAATCTTTCTGCCCCCTCCTCTCCTGCCCCCCGTGGATTTGTGGTTTCCTTCTGGTTTCCCTGCAAATTCTGGATGACACCCATCGGGTCCCTGGGGCTCCTCAAGGGAAGACTCGAATTCCCTGAGCATGGGCATGGCTAAGACATACCCGGGCTGTGGGAGTGGAGACATCCCCCAACCCCCGCCCCAGGTCAGGAAGCCGGAACCTCCTTCCTCCCCAGCCTCCAGACAGCTGAGAACCGCAGCCTGAAAACGACACGCACTTGCTCATCTCTCCTGGTATATACACTTTTTTGGGAAATCCTTAACCAAATAGAGGCTAGAGGGAGAACACAGGATTTATAAGATATGCCACATCAGCTAAATTAATACTGATTTGTCCTGGGGCACAATTACAAGGTTTAAGGTTACAATGAGACAATTACGTTCTAAGACAGCTTGAGAAGGGCTGGCAGAGTTGAAATCAGAATAAGGGAAAGTTTGGTGGAAGATTCCGTTTCTAAGTGAATTAGAAGAGGTGTTTCTTCCTTCCTCTGAGCTCATTAAGCATTTTCTCTCTTCCTCTTGATCTTTCTCAGACCTTGGTCTGTTCTGTGCTTTATCATTCTCTACAATTAAGCCCTGATTCGGGGGCCAGGGGCCCCTCTGCACCTGGGATCAGAGATGGGGGAGACATTGCATGGCCACCCGTGTAGGAGTTACTTGGGGACGAAAGGGCAGAGACACGACTGTGGGGAAGGGATTCCAAGACTGATCAGAACGACCTGTCCGGGTACATGCAGGGGCCATGGCTGGAACCCTGCTTCGGTAGAGCTTGACAGGGATTCCTGGGTCCCCAGCATGTGCTTCTGAAGGCACAAACGTGGTACCTAGTGAATAAACATTAATGCCGCCAGTGTGCAAGGTCATACAGTGCCTGAGGTTTACAAAGCACTCTGCTGAGAAGACTTACAAAGCTCACAGAGTAGGGACTTCTGTTTATTCTGACAGGGGGATGGGTGCTCCCAGGGGTCCAGAGCCCCACTGGTGCAAAGGGGGACAGGTGTAAGTACTGGGTGTGGGGAGGAAAAAGAGCTTCGGTTTCCCTGTACCACAATTAGAATCTTCCAGGAAAAGCCCACATCTGCCTGCTCGTCCTGTCCTGTCTGTGGGGATCTCCGGCTCTCCCTGGGTGCTTTTAAGGCCGGGAAAGACACCAGGCCCAATGGGATTGGAAGCATGACAGCCCCCTCGAACGACAGGGAGGCTAGTCTCCGGCTCAGGCGCAGAGTGTGGGATTCTCTCTCCACGGGCCCAGCTGGTGAGTTGGGAACAGCGAGGGGGAGACAGGGGCAGGGGCCGGGGAGTGTGCAGCCTTGGGACGCACCCAGGTCCTGAACCTCGTCCCCTCAGGCCTTTCCCTTTGTAGAGTCAAACTCCAATGTTCCACTTGCTGGCATTTAAAAATCCTGCGAAGCCACCGCACGCCCCGTGACCCTTAAAGAGTATTTTATTTAATGCCCTTACTCCTACCGACTCAGGCTGCCTTTCTTCTCATACAAGCCTTTTTCAGCTTGAGAGCTTATTAAAAGGGAGAGAAGAGAAGTCTCCTAGCAGTTTTCACTTTATAAGTTCCAGGGTACACTAAAGACAGCTGAACTGAGGAGTAAAGTAGAGAAAAAAGCAAATTAGCCAGAGTCCCTCCTCTCATTTCTGCTCAACACAATCTCAGCCCCTGCTCGGCCACGCATAGGAAACGGAGTCAGTGGACAGTAAATGCTTAGTGATGAGTCAACTCCCACAGGGCAGGGACCGCGGTGAGGAAGGTCCCTCACGGAGCATCCCTGAGGCCCTGAGCTGGCTGTCTGGGAAGACAGCTCAGAAAAGGAGTGGGGGTACCCAGGGGAGCCGGGACCACAGCAGCCGTTTGAGCAATCTCAGGGAGAACAGCAGAACTGTGTGCCGTGTGCCCTGGCCAACCTTGTTTCCTCTCTGATTCTGCCGGAAACATCTTTTTCTAGACACCTTTACAGCTCAACTTGGAAAACATCACAGCAATGCTCTCAGCAGCCAAGTGGTCCTCCTGGAAAGCAGAGTCGGAGGAACCCACGGAACTACGTGCTGTCTGAATGGGCCGGCAGCACCCCCTTGGGCAGGGCACGGGGGGTGGCAGGGAGGGAATCCATGGGGACTCAGGAGCCAAGGGCACCGTCACTCATCCACTGTACAGGACGTTTACGAGCCCACACCTTCAGTGATCCAGTCCTGTGCCCGGCTTAGCCCAGTCTGGAACGCCCACATCAGTGAAAAAGGCAGAGAGCCCATCTGTGATGAATTTCACCGTAATACAGCCCTCAGGGGCAAGTCATTACTCATTTGATTTGTACTGGACAGGTAAGAGATTTCTGAGCTGGGGAGTGTGGACAAAATAAAAAACCACCCATGGGAAACATGCATCTTGGGACAAAAGTAATTTTCTTTACAATGATCTTGTGCCCAGAGTAGAGGAGGGGCAGGACCCCCCTCCAAGATACCCAGATCCAGCAGGGGGCCTGCGTTCACCCTCTGAGCAAGCGTTCACCCTCCAAGGCAGCCCTTCCCAAAAGGTTCCACACACCAGAGCATCAACAACTGCATGGGTGACCTTCCGACAAGTCCTTTTGAGTGGAACTTCTGCACAAACCAACCCTCCGCCTGGGAGTCGTAAAGCGGGGCACACAGAGCACAGGCACACTGGGTGGTCCCACATCAGAGGAAGGGAAACAGGAGTTCCCATGCAGTCCTGTGTTCCTGGCTCACAGTGGGGGAACCCGACTCCCTCCTTCGCCACAGCACTACCCCACCAAGCCCTCAGACCTCCTCAAGGGGCCACGTCTGCTTCAAGGGGAGACTTCCAGGAAGCGGAGCCCCGCAGTCCGTCACTCACTACATAATGTCCGACCGCCAGCTGTCCTAAGGAGGCCCGGAAGGGCCCAGCACAGGATTTTAATCATGGAATGTGGGGAAACCCATGATGGAATCTCTGTCTTCCCATCCGTGACTATGGACTAACCAGGAGGAAAAAGCACCTCCGCTCCACCCCAAGCCTGAACAAACCTGGAAGCACAGCCCTCTGCTTCGAAAGAACTGGTCTCTGGGAAGCAGCCCCCTCACCTCCCCACAGCGCCCTCACACGCAAGCACACACCTTGAGAGCCCGGACGCCTTAGCTGGCTGGTTCCCAGGAGGGAAGAAGCTGGAGCAGCCCCACCACGGATGGAGATGGAGGGAGGAACCCAGGGTGTCAGGGACTGCACCCACCGCATACAGCACCCGATGGCAGGACTGCAAGAGGCCACAGCCACAGGCCACGACTGGATGCTGCACGCCGCAGAGTGGGACCTCTCCATCCAACGGACCCTGTGGGCCTGGGCAGTAAGCACCACGGGGGTGACTGGAGGACTGGGGACCCCAGCAAGACTCTGCTGGGTGCCCCTAGGACGCCTCTCTGACCCCACTGAGCATCCACAATCGTAGAGAGCTTTAACTTGACGTTCCTCGCACCCAAGCCTTGCAGAGGAAGTCCACACATGCGCCTTCCCTGAGGCCCCTGGGTAGGTGATCTGTTGGCTAGTGTGTCTTCCTTCGGGTTGAACAAAAGCGGCCGCCGTGTGCTCTCGCTCACTCCTCCAGAATCTTATAGCCACTTCCCTGTCCTCACTTCCCCACCTTCTCTCTCCCACAGCACCTACTCTCTGGCCCAATCAGCGCCGTTGCAGGCTCACGGGCCTTGAGACCTGACAGCCACGGGTCGGGGGAGAAATGTGGAGAGGGAAGGGGACCCCTCAAGGGTGCAGCCTACTGACCACCTGCCCACGCCCAGCCGGTACCTGCCCCACCCCGCCACAGTCCCCTCCGGGCCCAAAACCTTCTCAAGGCAGGGTCTGCGGGGCCTCCAGCCCGGTGTGCCCGGCAGGAGATGAATAGTGTCCGTGTGAGCGTAAGGCGGGGAGGCCCGGGCCCTGGACCCCGGCCCTCGGGGACGTGGATGGCACATCCCAGCAGCCATTAGTGTCTCCAGCTTCTCTGCAATCAGGGATTAAGCAACAGAGGCACCAAATGTCCCTTTCTGTGAGCATTTGACCTTATCTGGAGTGTGTCATCAGCTTTGAGAGTCATGGCTTATGTCAGTGCGGGCGAAAAACGACCTCCACGACTTCCAAATTGGGATCACTCTGCTCTCAGCAGCAGATGTAAACCAAGCCTGTGGTAAGTGGCAATAAATGGTTTGGAAAAAAGTGGTGGGTCCCTCACTTCCATCAGCCACGGGAGGGCAGAAAACAGGCTCTCTCAAGAACCTCCCTACGCCAGCCTCGATAAAGCGGTCTTCTGGGCTCATCTGCGTCAATCAGAGGCTGGGGGGCCTCAGGCTCTACTGTGCAGAGCACAGATCAAGCCCGGCTGCAGCCAGCGGCAGCCCCTTCCCAGGTGCCAGGCTGTTCCCTTCCTCAGTGCACAGCTGAGCACCTGCTTTCTCCCACTTCCCGGGTTCCTTTCAGGCTTCCCTTGGCTACCATCCCAAGACTTAGGCAGGTTCTGACCACAGGGCCTAGGGGCCTACGAGTGAGGGCATGGCTTGTGCCATGAGTGGGTGGGGGGTTTGTGTCTCCCCTGACGCTTCAATCACACGTCAAACAGACCAACTCCTGACGGCACACTGCTTCCTCTAGCATCTTTTTTTTTTTTTTTTTTGCGGTACGCGGGCCTCTCACTGCTGTGGCCTCTCCCGCTGCGGAGCACAGGCTCCGGACGCGCAGGCTCAGAGGCCATGGCTCACAGGCCCAGCCGCTCCGCGGCATGTGGGATCTTCCCGGACCGGGGCACGAACCTGTGTCCCCTGCATCGGCAGGCAGACTCCCAACCACTGCACCACCAGGGAAGCCCTCTAGCATCTTTTTATCAGAATCTTAACACACACGTGTCGACATGCTACCTTAAAAATTGTTGATAGAATGTGACTTTGCATGAGCCCTTGGAAGCAGTCCCCTGCTGTACATGCCACCAAGCCTCAGACAAGCTCTGTCTCTGTTCCACTGTGATAGAAGTGTTCAGTGAGATGCAAGATGAATTTCCAAGTTTCTTCCATCAAAAACTCTTCCTGAGAGCCTAAAAATAAATACCTATTGCCCTGGCTGTGCGCCAGGCACTGCTCTGAGTGTCTACAAATATTAATGTTGGCAAACGTTGACTGAGGACCTACTATGTGCCCGGCAGAGACAAGAACAGGAGGGGCAGATGTTTATATAAAGACTCTAGTCTGGTCACAGATAACAGAAACCTGAAGGCTCAGCTGAGGGAGGGGCTGACTCCACCCACTGCTTTCGTAGTGAGGTGACTTTTCAGCTGGGTCTTGGAGGATGAATAGGAGTTTTCTGGAGGGTGGGGGGAAGATAAGCGGCTGGCTTTCTAAGACAAGGAAATAGCATATGCAGAGGCATAGAGAATTCAAGAGCCTGGTGTATCTGAGGAATGGCGAGGTGCTCAGTGACAAAGAAAAGAGGTGCCAATGAGGAGGGGAAGGGCAAGGGGTGGGAGAATACCATATGAGATGAAGCTGGGAAGGCAGAATGGGATCAGGTAGCAAGGGGTCTTGGATGCAACGCCAGCTGACAACAAAACACTCTGGGTCATATTTTTATCAAAGTCTAAGTTAGGGACAGAGGGACAATTCCACATGATCTCTGGACACCACCTGCCAGTTCAGTGACTGGGGACTGCCATTCAGTAGGGCATCCATTGGGGTCCCACTAAGCACACAGTGCTCTCTAGGGCTCCGGTCCTACCCAGCTGGAGAACAAAGCGATAACACAAAGCGTGTTCCAAGGCAGTGAGTCAGACAACAGGGGAGGTTCATGATGGAGGTGGAATTGCATCTGGGCCTGAACAATGGGTCTGAAAATTTGCGGAGAAGTGAGTGGAATACAGGCAGAAGGAACAGTATAAGGCCAGGTGTGAGGGCGGACAGTGTGTGGTGTGCTCATTCCCAGGGAGAAGGCAGCTTGCCATGAAGGGTCTGTAAGAAGTCTAAGGATGCCAAGTGAGGACTGGGGCAGAGATGGCCTCGAATGCCAAGTTCAGATGGTAGAACACTATCTTGCAGGTAACAGGGGGCCACCACCACATTAGGAACTGCAAACAGCTGGTGGTGGAGTTGGGAGACTCATGATGACAACACAACAGCTACAGCCAAGAATGACCAGCGGAGGAATTCAACATCATAACCAGGGTAATGGCCAAGTTACCCAGCTCACGGGGCATCCATCAGGGCACCCAACAAGAGCCTGTCCCCTCCCCAGAACTGGCACTGCTTCTTAGGACACATGATACCGGAGACAGGTTGCCCCTAGCTCCTCCAGTCATCTCAACCACCATGACCCCCACCCACCAGACCACTGTCTCCCTCAGTCTCTGGATGGTCTGCAAACTCAACAACCCTCTCTTCCCTCCTCCAGTCCCCTTCCCTCCCGGCTCTGGCTGGCCCTGCAAGGCCCTCCCCTCCTTCTCCCAACTCCAGCTGGAGAGCACCCCTTTTCTAAACACCATCTCTGCCCCTCCATCCTAAGGCACTGTATGTGGACAACCCTTTGACCTTCACAGTCCACTTGGGTATCATGGGTTCCGTGCACATCCCATGGGCAAGGCTCCCCAGAATCAGGACCTCCATCCATGATGGAAGACCCCCATGACGCCCAAGGCAGAGCCTCGCCCGTGAGATCATTTGATAGAAAAAGCACTGGGCATCCACTTCATGCCGTCCACTAGCATGGGGCGTCTATGAGATGTCCTTAGCCTGTCCCCTGTTCCCCGCCAGGCCCCCATCACATGCACAGTAGGTGGCCCCCCCATGGATACTCAGTCAACATTTTGGGAAAGAAAGAAAGAAGGGTGGGGGAAGAGAATAAAATGAAGAAGCGTGTGTGAGTGGCCGTGGGCACTGGGGCTGCAGGAGAGCACGTGGCTGAGGCCACACCCGTGTCCAGCTCCCAGAGCGGCCAGCAGGGCTGCAGCTACCTCCACCGTGTCCCCGCAGGCTGTTCACGCCCCACACGAGGCACACCCCAGGCTCGAGCCAGGAGGGGCTCTACCTGCTTGATGAAGTAAGTACAGTCCTGAAAAGTTGAGTCACATTCATTGTTTTTAGGGGGAAAAAAACTGCATTTTATTCCAGATGCACAAGAATAAGTTGGCTAATTTTGAGGATTTCTATGGGGAATTCTTTTGAACAAAGAAGAATGGCTCCCTGATTTATGTTTGATAAATGATGATTTCCTATACCAAATTTCCTTAACACGGTGAGCACCCATATGTTCTGAAGTCAGAGGCACTTGCACGCCCGTCATTACGTCCATCCCCACCAGCACCACTCGGGTCGCACGTGACCCAGTGCATTCCCACCTCTACCACAGTTCCTACCCAAGCAGGCGCACTTCTTCCCCTCACCAGGGATCCCTGTCTGTGCGATGCATTAGAAACTTATGTGGGGGTCTAGAAACAGGGATGCTTCTAGCTTCCACACAGGACTTCCTTCTTAGAAAAAAAATTTCCCTGCCCACATCCCATCCACCAAAAGAATGCTTAATCAATGAAAAAATTAACTGTATCCCTAAATAAAGAAGTGCAGATATTTTCTTTACAGTGCTTTATTAATTTGTAAATACCATTATTGAATTTTTGAAAGTTCTAATTTAAATGTATTGATCTATTATTGTTTTGTAGATTTTTCCACCCAGATGTCTTAGAGGAAATGAATGGCTAACACTGGACCACTGCAGTTGCAGCAACTTGGTCAAACCATAAAAGAAGAGCTTTGCACACATGATGCTGAAGGTATTACGTAGTGTCTAGTCAACAAAGCGGACGTGTTCATACTCAATCCAAATCGGACAACTTTCTTGTAATAACTGTGTCGGTAGCCCTCACATGGGAAGCGAGATAGGAGCATGACTGTCCCTATGCCAGCGACCAGGGGGCAGTGAGTAACACATCAGCCAGTGTGAACAGAAGAAAGTCTGCTTTACTCAAAATGTCTCACATGGCCATTCTGATGAGATCTAAACCAGGGGGAAAAAAGCATTTTCTCCTCCCTGCTTGCTCCCTTCCAACAAAAGAATTTAAATAAGAAATATATGCTGGTTTTCCCTGTAGTAAACTTCATGGGAATTCATTTAGCAATGCTTTGATACATTAAAGCTATTTGGATGGGGGCTAAAGGGCCCAGAGACGGAATAAAAGGGCCTGGGTATCGTCAGGTCAGCTCTGTCTCCCTATAGACGTTGACTGTTTCCATCCCTCTCCTGTCCCCACCATCGTCCTCTCTCACCCAGTCCCCTGTCATCCCCACAGCAGACTGTTTACAACGTAAGTCACATCACGAGGCTCCCCTGCCCAAACCCTTCAAGGCTTCCCATTGCCCTGGGAATTAGTCCCTTGCCCCGGCCCACAAGTCCCATGTGACCTGGGCACCACCGTGGCCTCATCTCACTGCATCTCTCCTCCCTGGCCCTCACGCTCTGGCCCAGCTCCTCCGGCACGCAGTCCTGTTGCCACCTCAAGACCTGGGTCCCCAAGGGCTCCCCTCTGTCTGGATGCCTAGCTTCATCTTACTCTGCAAGTCCGCCATCAAAGGTCACTTCCTCAGGGAGGCCTCCCAAGACTACCACCACTGCATCAGGCACCCCTCCCCGTCATACCACCCGCTCTTCCTCTGCTCGTGTGTTTGTTGGCTACGTATCCTCTGTCATCCCCCCATTCCTTGTCCGCTCACTCCTCTCCCTGCCCAGAATTTAAACAATGACCTCGTCTGGCATTCAGTCCCTAGCACAGTGCCAGACACACAGCAAGCGCAAAAAAGCATTGATCTAATCAAGAGAAATGGGCTCACTATGGGGGCATGACCGGTGTCGGTGATGTAGAAGCATGTGTTGGGCACCTAGGTGACCATAGGGCAGGTTCCTGCTGAGCAGCAGTCAGATGTGAGCCTTCTGGAAAATGGCCCACCCCCGCCTCAAGAAGCTGCACTTCCAAGGGAGGCACAGGACTGTGATGCTCACCCCAGGTGCCTTAAGGTGAAACATCTGTGGCCGCAAGACTCCTTCTGGTCTAAGAGCACTCACATCTGAGGCCACAGCTAAGTTTTCCTGCAGAGTTTGAGACAAATCAGTTGAGTCACTTTTGAATTATAGAGTGCTAAAAAAATTAATATTTATGATTCTTCAATATCTCACCTCTTTTTGGCCACTCATAACTCAGACTCACTTGGCCTCGAAGCTTCTTAGGGCCAAGTCACCACGCTCTTGGGGGGATGGACAGGCCTGGCTGGGGAGGGTAAGAGTGTCCAGGCCAGACTTCACAGCGTGGGCCCATCTTCAACGCTTACATGCACCTCCAGTGTCATGGACAAAGTTTCCTGCCAACGTTCAAGCCCGTGTGCAAATTTCTATGCAGGCAACAAAGAGGGCCTTAGGCTGGCTAATTAGGGGCGCGATTGCCTAATTGGGCCACGTAAAGACAGGACAAAAGGCTGACTGCTGGCAAAAAAATTCTGTTTTTGGAAAAAGGCCCTCCCCAAAGAATGCCCCCCTACCTGGGGCTGGGGCTTTCCATCATTTTGTGTTTACTTCCATTTTGGGGGTCTTCGGCACAGCCCCCCGCTGGAGCTGCCCAACGTGGGAGGCATAGAGAGTAACACGTCCTCCCTGGCACTGGGCCGTGCTCTGAAGGCCCCCCGCCACAGCTCACCAGTTCAGTGACCCTCTAGTCTGAGCTCCCTCATCCACAGAACGCCATCCTCAAGTCCTTCCTCAGGGCTGCTGTGGAGCAGAAATCAGGCAGGGCTAGAAGGCCCTTAGCACAGTGTTCAGTCACCAACTGTCACTATTAGTCCAGGAAGGCTGCACAGCTCGGCGAAGTCGAATTCAGTATCAGCTGACTTACCCCTGTCCCTTGCAGTGTCTGCTGTGGCCACTGCAATGACAGCCCCCCCGCCCAGGGCCTCTCTGCCCTGCCCTCGCCCTGTTCAGTCCCTGGACAGCCAGCCTGGCTCCCCGTGACCTGCTGTGCCCAGCCCTTCCCCTCTCTCCTCCCAAACCCTCCTTTTCAGGTCCTCACCCCAAAACCTCTCCACCCTTCACCCTCTCCAGATCTTAGACCTCCTGGCAATGACCACATGTACCTGTCATCCTCCTTCCATTTCATTCGAACAAGAATCAACTCAATAGAAAGTACTTAACAAATTTATTTAATTACATTCAAGTATCCCCATGACCTACTCAGGCTGCAAAGGGCTCCGTGGAGAAGACAGCGGCCAGAAATGCATTTTGCCAGACAGGGGGCCATCACTGCCTTAAGGAGAATCAAGTCCTACCCCACTGTTATAATGACACACAGGGCACAGCTCGGGCTAGCCATCCCCCTAGGACTGGACTGGGGCTCCCCACCCCAGGGACATTTAATAGGTAGACCCATGACCAGCTAGACCAAGGAGGAGTGGGGACGTTTTATTCATACCTTTCCCCAATATTGTGTCGGCTCCAGCCAAAAGAATACATAAACTTCAAAATAGCTCATGTTTGGGAAAGAAAAATAAAAGCAACATTCTTAATGTCTCAAATCATATTTATAGGCAGTTTTCAAAGTACTGCACATACATTATTTCCAACTGGTCCTCCCTACATGCCACACATTTGATGGGGCTGGAGTCATTACCCCCTCCCCACACTCCTCACCCCCAGGACTCAGAAGTTCAGAGACACACCAAGGTCACTTGGGGTCAATGAGACAAGGGCCCAAAGCACCTGGCACAGCGTTTCACACACAGCAGGCCCTTAAAAGTCAGGGCAGTTGGAGTGAACCACTTCAGAGGAACTCTGCCCCCTGGGAGGTCCAGAGTGGAGACAGGCTATTCCGACCCTTTTAACAGGCACTGGAGATGTCCTTCTTTTCTTTCCATCAGAAACTTGTCAGTGGGGGTTCCTTTCAGCTGTGCCCCCCATGCCCCACTTTATTTGCTGCTCACTGAGAGCAGAAGGGACCAAGGCTGGGCAATGTAGAAGACAGAAAGGGGAAGGAACAGGGCATGGACCTCGGGGAACAGGGCAGGGACCTGGGGGGAACAGTATTGAATCTAAAGGGGAGCCTCCAAGAGTGGCCAAGAGTTTCCCACCATCTCAGAAGGAGCCAAACCGCCCCAATTCAGTGCCCAGAGCATCACTTCAGGAGAGTCAGAAGACAAAAAAATGTCAGAAGTGGTGTCAAGGTGGGGACAACAACAGGGTCGGGAAACACTGCTCTGTTCTCTTTTAGAAGACACCACCCATATTAGGAAGGCAGGACAGGCACTCAGACCATCTCAAAGACGAGACCGAGTTACAGCAAGGTCAAACCCCTTGTTCAAGGGCACATCAAGGTCAGGGACAGAGCTGAAGTTAGACTCCAGTGGTCTCCTGGCCCTCTGAGGACGCAGTTGAAGGCGGGTGGCCAAGGGAGCCTGCTGGGCACCTAAGAACCCGCACAAACAGTTCTATAAGTGAGGCCCAAACAGGGACCTGCCAGGACTCTGGCCACTTCCCGAGGCTGCAGGGGACTGCAGCTCCATCAGGGACCGAGACTGTCCCCTGTGGGCACCACCACATGTCCCTCACATCTCTGCCCCAGAGTTGTGCCGTATCAGGTCTCTCGGTGATGGTCTCTCAGAGAACCTTCCAGGGCCTCCATCCCAGGGTGGCTGTGGACTCCAGCCCACAGGGCAGACGCTAGCTACCTTGGGCTTCCCCAGGACCCCAGGGATGGCCAGGTAGCAGATGCCTGTTCCCCCAGCACCTACTGTGCACCAGCCACTATACCAGGTGCTGATATAGCAGCAAACATGCCAGCAAGGCCTGGCCCCAGGGAGCGAGGGCTTTAATGAGGGAGGAGGCAATAATCAAGGGAGCAGGTGAAGTGGCAATTTCAGCAAGAAGCGCTATGAAGACACAAAACATGACAAGAGAGCGGCTGATGGGGACCCAGGATGGGCAGAGTGGTCCAGAGGGGAGGGGACTGTTGAGCTGAAAGCCACATGAAGATCCAAAGGAAGAACATTTCAGACAGGAAAACAAATGCAAAGTCGCTGAGTGAGCTGTCACTAGGATGACATCTCTCTCCCACCCGTCTCTGGACCCTCACTCATTCTGTTTTCTAAAGTGAGAATCTGTCTGGCCTTCAAGGGCTAAATTGAAGAGCATCCAGTAGGTGCTCAATATGGGCTAAGTTGAAATGGGGCTGTGGCGCCTGGGCAGGTCATTATCTGCTCTAGAGTCATGGGGGATCCAGATGGCGAGGCACACGTGTCCTGACCCCCCCACTGCCTCTGGAACCAGGCCCTTCTGAAGGGGCTGTCCAGGGTGGAGCCTACAGACACAGATCCACAGTGGGGAGGACACGTACATGGAGGTCAGGAGATGGGGAGCCACCCATGCCATCAACATATAGGCACACATGGTGGGGGAATGCCAGGTGTGGACCACAGACACACAGCATATGGCACTTGGCCCACAAGGAAACCTAGGCATCCAAGGAGCCACTGGAGAGCAAGGGACCGGAGGAGGGGCCACAACACCCACCCCCCAGCACACAAGCCCACACTCACATGGGGTCACGCACACATTTAGGCTCATGTACGTGCACCCACATGCACACACTCATTATCCACGCTCACCACTCACACAGACACATACATTCAGCTCTCACTTAGGCTGCCTACACACACAATGCTCAAACGCACACACAGATGTGTGTGCACACACAGAATCATACTCATCTGCAAATACACATGCTCCACACGTGGACACATGCTTATCCACACACACTCATGCATGTGCAGAGAGCTCTCACATACATGCACGTGCACACTCACACTGCCATAAGCACTGGAATACACCCATTCACGTACACATGATGCAAACACTCATGCACACTCACACACACACATTCACCTACTCATACCCACACACTCATGCACACTGTCGCACACCCACACATTCAAGCTCACACAGTGTCACACTTACACGCACATTCAGGGCACAGTCACGCGTGGACACCCACCCACACATGTCCGCGCAAGCATGCACACACGCACAAGTGCAGGCGCCAGTCCAGGACCCTCCCACGGGGTGGGCCGGCGGCGCGGGGCAGCCTAGAGGTGAGTTCCCCGGCAGAGGATGCGAGCAGGGCGCAGGCCCCGGTTGGGCTGGGGCCCGGTTGGGCTGGGGCCCGGGTGGGCCGGCGCGTGCTGGTGCCCGGCGCAGGTAGCAGTAGCGGGGCGCCCCTGCGCAGCGGACCCGCCGGTGATTACTATGCGCCAGCAGCTGTCTCGGCGCGGTGACGGCGCCTCTAATTGATCTCATTATCTCTCTTCCGTAAGGTGAAGTGTGGCGCTCGGCGGGGCCCGGCCGGCTGGCAGGCGGCGGGCCGGCGGGGGCAGCGCTCGGCCCGGGGCCGCTGCACCACCGGGCGCGCCGCCAGCGAACGCGGGCGGCGGGCTGCCCTGTGGCCGGCTCCCATCCCCGACTAGTGATTTCGCCAGGAAACAGCGCGGGCCCAGACAGCGGCGGCGGCGGCGTCCTGCGTTCCTTTGTCACTCCCACCGTCTTTGGAAATTGTTAAGAACCCTGTTTGGTCGGATTTCCCCTCACCTTCCTCCCGCCCAGAGCCGCGCGAGCGCGGCCCGATCTCCGGGACGCTTCGCTCCTTCTGGAGCCAACGACAATGCTCCCCGATGAGCCCTCTGCCGTGGGCAGCCTGCGCCTGAACGGGCGCCCTTCCGGCTTGCGGGCGCCGGGCCCCAGCCCAACCGGGGACCAGCCCCGCTCCTCCCGGCCGCCTGCCCGCCGCACCGCCGGGTGGCTGCTCCCCCTTTCTCCCTCCCGAGTCAAACTCTCCCTCACTGGAAGAGAGAGTACAGAAGCAGTCTAAGGAGTTGCGGGGGGGGGGGGGGGGGGGGTTGGGGGGTGGGAAGGAAACATTCAGTTTGTTGTGCTTTCCTCGGGTTTGTTTTCTTGCCAAAAAATTACCCCCTTTGTCTTTGCGCAAAAGAGGCAACGCGGGCACCTTTTCCTGGGCTCCCAGACGGTGCCAATGCGCCTTCGTTAAGGGCAGCTCCTGTTCCCTTTCTAGCCTCATCAGATATATTTTTAACATAGAAAACACTATATTTAATTGGTTATGGATCTCTGTTCTCTTAGCACTACTGGATATCACAGAAAAACACATTAGTACAGAGCAATTAGTGCGATGGCAGTAAACAACTAAGGCACTATTAAGCTGTGGGTGATTAAATAGTATTACTTTTTATTTTTTACGGTGCTAGACTAAAAGATGGAGGAGATTTAAAATATATATGTCCGTTAATATTAATATAAAATGTAAATAACAGGTGTCTTCCACTTCTTAAGGTACAATATATACTCAGCACTTCACTCTAGAGAGCATCTTTTTTTTTAAATGAAAAGATCTCTTTCTTTATACACTCGAGGGCAATATTTCTTATCTTCATGCACCCGGATATTTAAGCAGAAATATTTTTTAATTGGACTTATGGAGTCAGGCAAAATAATACCAATACCTATATCACCATAAAAAAAAAAAAAGCTTCCTCCCAATTGAAATATACTCCATCATTTCTATCTTTTCAAAGAGCGCACCAAGCATTCTATGATAAATCGACTGCAGGCTGGAGCAAATGGGCAGGCAGTGGGTAGGCTGGGCCAGCCCGACTGCACCTTGCTCCAGGCCCATCCTCGCCCAGCGGCCATGGCAGCCCAGGCCGCTCTCTCTCCGTGTATGTAGATCATCCTCGCGGTTCTGGCACATCTTTGCCTCGGCATCTGATTAAGTTAACAATGTGCTGCTATTTGCATGCAGATTTGCCGGGGCTTTCTCTCCAGCTGCTCCCGGAGACTTGGTCTTTCTCTGCGTTGTGATAGCACAGCAGTCCCTAAATGCAATCTTTGTCAGACCCAGGTGTGCTCTCATTGAGGACGCCTTCGTTCCAAGCAATTTTTCTTTCTGTAGCATTTATAAGGCTCTATTATAGTATAGCCACATCTGGAGGAAAATTCTCCTATTAATTATATACTTTTACCACTAGGAAGACAAATTCTAAAAGATACCAACATTTTTGTTGTTGTTGTTCTTATCTCTTTGACAGCCTGCGTTTTATTTTATTTTGTTTTCTTTTTCCAGGCATTTCAATATTTAAAGAGCCATTAACCAAGGGGGGATGGGTGAGTTTCCAGGAAAAGAGAAACAACAGGCCTAAAATCTTAGTGTCAGTCCTGCCCTACCTCAGCCAGGCAAGTCTGAGCAAAGACACCAACTGAGGCCTCTCCGAAGGCTGTGGAGTTGGACATGGGACTCAGGATAGGGGCCAGGCACGTGTAAAAGAGTTCTGTTCTGCTGGAATTAAAAAAAGAAAAAAAGCAAATGCTATTAACCTTTAACCTCATCTGCTCCCAGATGGACACTCGCTCACGTCACCTAAACGCCAGACCATTTGATTCCTCCACAGTTCGAAAGCAGAACCAAATTGGATCAGCATGGTGACCCAGATGCTGTGTTTTCTCTATGGGGTGCAGGTAATTTTTCCATCAGCTTTGAGGTAGATTAAAAGAAAAATCTTGAGCTAAGTATTCATTCTCATTTTTCAGAAAGAGACAACAAGAAGCTTTTGCCCACAGAGTCTGAAAGTTCCTTTAGAGCTGATGGGGTTGTTTTGGTTGGTTTGGTTTGGTTTGGTTTTGGTTATTTGGGTTTTTTTTTTCTTTTTAAAAATCTCCTTTGGTATAGTCAGATCAGATGGTGATAGGGGATGGATAAAATTAATCTGAAATGTAGGAAAACTTTTAACAACTGGGTAGTCCCTATTTGAATTTATAATACATTTAAAGTGCTAGAAAATGTAATTTTTGATTCAAAAAATATTTTGCAAAGGGATATGTACTTCATGAACAAGAGTATGTATGAGCGTGTGTGTGTGTGTGTGTGTGTGTGTGTGTGTGTGTGTGTAAGTGTCCTGTGCTGGGGATGCTGCACATACACTCATACAAAGAAAGCTGAATTACTTTGAAACCAGGGAAAATTGAAATGGAACCATGTTCGCTTTTCAAGCCAAATGCTATCAGGTAAAAATCCAAGCAGGTTTTGGCAACTTAGTCAAGCTCCTGTGACAACAACGCTGAAACCCAGTCTTCTCCTGCCACCAAAACTGGTATCAGAAAGAACCCAGGGCCATGTTCCGGCAGTACCAGGGGCGGCTCCCAGTCAGCCACACGTGAGCAGAAGATCACGCAAGAGGGGTCTTTCTGAGTCCTGCCTCTGAAGTCCCCAGTTACTGCTCCCAGCCACTGGCTGCCTCCGCTCACTGGTACTAACCCCTTTGCCTCAAAACGACCAATAATTTTCACTCTCTGCTGCCATCCATTGTCTGCGTGCAGACAGAGGTCAGAAAGCCCCTGCAATTAGAGTCCATCTTTGGGCCATGCTTCAGCCTCAGTTTCTTCAGCTCTGAAATGGGAAGAACACACCCCACCCCAAGTGGGTATTACATGCATGAAGGACTGTGAATCAGGTTCGAAATATAGATGATAAATAAGGGTAAAGTTTACTGAGATTCTTTTTCCTTATGAATTAGCTGCCTCCCCCTCCCCTTCCCCGCAGGGAAACAAGCAGCGGATTCTGGGTCCCTGATACTTACAAATCTATGCATTTAAAAAAAATATTTTTAGACAAATAATGCAAAAAGAAAGAACTGATTTTTAAATTTGACCCTTCTAGGGCCACTTGCCTTTTAAATCCTCCTGCTTGCTGGCATCCCAGCCCCCTCAGATACCCTCCTGCAAAAATAGAGCAGGGAGGCAGATGCAGTGATACTGGATTACATCACTGGACAGCATGTGGCATTGAGGGGAGAAAAAAAAATAAGAAAAGACAAATGACATTTTGCTTCTATAGTGTGCTATTTTAGTGGTGATGGCTTGACTTTTGGCCCAAACGCATATGCCAATGGCAAGGCTAACTCCAGGGACTCACAAAAAAGAATGTGTGTTCACAGCTGTACTGTACACCAATACAGATTACATGTTTTCAGTGTTGCGGCCACAACAGAATGCTAATTAACATACTGGAGTGATGAGAACGGCTGCAAGGGCCTTATTGTTCCATTATTTCATGAAGCCCAGCTGCCTTTGTTTATGTCACTTATCCTCTCGTGCCACAGGTTTTTACTCCAAAAATACTATCCCAATACAACGTTAATATTTAAAAAACAAAGAGGTGGCAGATTGTCATTTTTGTGTCAGTCTCAAACTGCAGAACTGTTAAGCTGTTCTGGTTCGGTATTTAGAAATAATTTAACAGCCATATTCAGACACTGCCTGCATTCTAACATAATGGCTGAATACTTGAACCAAGCAAATGCATAACTATCCTGACATCACTTATGAGATTTAGATTGGTCAGTTAATGGAAGTCTTTACCAGAATCAATACCATAACAGCTTCTTGAAATGAACGTGATTTTTTACACGGAGTGCTGCAAACAATAACTACAGAAATATACTACCTTTGTACCCGGCACAAAGAAGCTAAGATGCAAAATTAAGAAGAAATTACATTTTTGCAAACTAATATTACAGTCGATTATTAAAAACACCTTCAAAAATATGTACTTATCGTTAAATAATTGGAGAGCATTAATATCACCTGTGCCTGATTAATCTTTTTTTACACTTTTTAATAGCTGTATCACCTACTGGCTACATTATCAGGTTGCTATTAAGTATTGATATTGATGATTGATGTAATAATGATTAAATAAAAAGCCATATTTAGAGCTTGTTTTTTGGTAAATATTTTTTTCATAATCCTCATTCGAAAGAATACTGTCTGCTGGCTAAATTAGTTTTTTTTTTCTTTTGCCTGGATTGTGCATAAAAGTGACATTCTATAAAATACAGGTTTCCTCAAATAGTGTTCCACTGGCAATCTATACATACTACAGTAATTTGCAGTCGCGGTCAGGGAAAGCTGTTGGCTCAAGCCCAAAATGTTTATGGTGCATTGCTTCCCCAAAGAACAAAAACGCCCTGGAGTTTTATTTCAGATTTCCCTAAATGCACCTTTATTGACACCAGGTACAATAGTTGGGGAAATACGTAATGCCCCAGCACAGACGCCATCAACCAGGGTCATAAATTAAGTTAGCAAAGGTCTCCCCTAAAAAGTATAGCACTCCACTAATCAAAGCCACACTGTCGCTCAAGAACACGAAATCTTCCCCACAGCCAATTGAGTGAACAAGCCAGAGTTGCTTTTTAACGAGTTTAACTGGTAATCTCAGATAAATGGAGAACTGCTTGAAGTGTCTGTCATCTATAAGGCAGTAATGAGAGGATTTAGAGCGTTCTACATCCCAAACAGCATAGAACCAAGAGAATGCCACAGGTGTGTCTCCATGTACGACAGAGGGCTTTTGCAGCTATGGCCATCTCCCCACCGTGGACACAACATAGATTTTTTAAAATTGGATCCAGGAGCTAGTGAAGTTTTCCAACTGCTCTGTGCTTAAGACCCCAGCGAGCTTATATATCAATTATAATAAACTTTTCATAACAGCAGCTCAGCCTATTACTGTTTATTTTTTTTTTCTCTTAACCTAAAAGTGGAACCACCTTATTCTGATTGCAGCCAATGAAGAGACTCCTGAATTGGCTTCTCCTAAAAAAAATTGCTCAAGAATTACAGAAGGGATCCAGGTAAATAATATTCAATTACACATGCACGTATTTTCATAGAAGAACCTGCGTATCTTATGGTACCGGGAGAAAATAATATCATAACCCATCCTTTTGTAATCTGTGGGAGAATTTTCCCTCTTTCTTCATGATGTTTATTTACCAGGTCAAAGCAACAGCCAGTCCTAGCTGCACCCTGGGACAGGGGTACCAACATCTCGGGCTGCACAGTCACCAACGGGTCCAGCTCCATTTGCTACAGCTTCAGTTTGATCCTCTACATTTAATGCATTCATGTGTCGTGTGCAATATAAAATTCGAGCCCTGTGCTGCCATTCTGAACATCAGAAAAGTGTTAAATTTATAAATAAGAGATCAAAATCTCTTAGTGGGCAGAAATAATATCTTGAAAATAAACACATGGACCCACCATTTGGACACATTTTTAACAATCTTAATCCCACTCAAACTTTGCAAAAACTCTACTGAAAATTTAACCTTGTGTTCTTGAAGCTGAAACTGACAAAACTTAATAGCAACAAGGCAGTGAAACACTAATAAACCCATTATAGGTCACATAAATGGGCTGTCTGCGGGGCTGCCAGACAGCACACATAAGCAGCTTCAGTTGCAAATAGCATAGGCAAGCAAGGTGGTGCGGGTGTCTGTGTGGACAGTTGGAGGGAGAGGATTTGGTAGCACTTCACAATAAGTTTGCTAAATTTACTTGATTAGGCAGTTCATTTAGAAATTTCAGATGCTAATTATAGGTGGATGCAGACAAGCTGATATGGAAGAATGAGTTTTCCCGAGGCCTGAAAGCCACATCAGGGCCCACTCCTGCAGAATGGATTCTGAGTCCTCAGAGCCCTTTCCACCCAACTCCCCTTCCCCAGGCAAGGTGAGCTGCTGAGGAGACATCTCCCACCAGGCCACCGCCTTCAGACCCCCTCGCTTCTCCCAGCAGGATCTATGGAATCATCCCCGGAATTGATGGGCACCAGACACTGCACCCTGAGGCCTACTTGCCAAAATCCACTGACACACGTGTTCAGTTTGGCTTATGTGACGATTTAAGAAAATCACGTAAGAGTTTTCCACTTGCAGAAACTGGCTGAGTTCCATCTGAAAATCCAGACTTCTGACCTCTCTAGAAAAATCCAAAGGTCTAGCAACACTGGACCCATTGCCATGGGCAACCACTGGGGCGTGCACCTCCGAGTGGTCGCACCCTGTTCACTGACGAGGATGCTCTCACCCCTGCAGCATTGGAGCCCTGCCTCCCTCGTCTATGCCGTTAGGAGGCTGCTGCTCAGAGGAAAGGGAAGACGCAGTCCAGAGAAGCCTCAGCAGAGGAAAGCTGGAGGGTAGACAGGAGAGCGTGACCTCACATTCCAGGCCCTGCCTACCAAGCTCAGCCAACACACAGCTGCTGAGGCCAGTTCTACCCCATGCGAGTCCCTGTTTACAGAGGGTCAGGAAGTGCATCCCCCTCCTTGCCATCTGGAGAAGCACTCGCCTGGAGGCACAGAAGTAAGACGCTGGAATGGAGGCTCTGCCCTTGAACTGTTCCAAGTCTGGGTAGGGCAATCAGACAAGGCAAATGGTGGAAGATTGGGTCAAACCCTGCATGAAGACTTTCACTACCTGAAGGAATCACCCCGTTCTTGGCCTTGGGAGAGCGACAACAAGGCTGGGACAGGAAGGAGGAGTAGGAAGGTCTGGGATAAAGAAAGGAGGAAGGAGAGATGGAGGGGGTGGGCGAGACCAGTATAGTGGGAGACTCCACACAGGGCTGTCACTCCCTGTGAGCAGTGGTGCCAGGAACTCACCCTGGTCTGTTCTAGACTCTTACTACTCACCGTGCAGCTGGACCAGCATCATCAGCATTTCCTGGGACCTGGTTAAAAACGAGCAGCCTGGGCCCCACCCAGACCTCCTGAACCAAATCCACATTAAAGGCGCTGACCTCTGCATCCGGCAGAGAAAGCTGCAGGGGCGGCTCTGGGGTCCCACCCGCATGTGCTTCGCCACGCGTGGGGTGTGCGAGCCTGAAATGCAGGAGTTCCGGGACTCGAAGGTACGTTTCTAGTGGAGACACGTTCCCAGTCTACCCACCTCGATGATGTTCTTTTAGACCATCAATAAATATGGCTTCAGTAGTCAGATGATATTTAATTAGCATTAAACTCTTTTATTTCATGTAAGTTAGAGCCTTGCCTGAGACACTTCATTTGGAAAGTAACCTGGCACTCAATATTAAAATGAAATATTAGCATGTCAGCGGTCGCCTCATCATGGTGTGCTCCCCTTCAGCCCTCCAACCCTGCAGAGGACAACACGGCACTGCCTCCAAAGCTCCCCAGCAGAAGGGATTTGACACAGGGGCTTTTAGAGCTGAGGGGTTGGACTCTCTTACATAGAAAAGGGACTGTAGCCCCTAGGAAGTGAGAAATGGAAAAACTTTATCCTTGTCAAAGTCAGAATCAAATACAGTTTCATTCTTCTATCTGAATTTTCTCTCTGCACCTCAGTCATCAAGCCTGCCCCTGCCTCACGGCCTCTATATGAGCTCTGCCCTCTGTCCAGGTGCTGCCCCATCCTGTCCTTCAGCGTTTAGACCCAATGTAACCTCCCCAGAGGGACCCTCCCCGATCGCTCAGCCTCAGCTTGTCCTGGTCTCTCTGCTTCATATCCCCCTGTTTCAATACTCTGTATGGCATGTGTCCCTACAGACGGGTCTCTGATTTCTTCATCTATTCGGTTATTTGTTTATTGCCTGACTTCTCCAACTAGAATGTCAGCTACATGAGGGCAGGGACTTTGTTTTGTTCTCTGCTGTATTCGCAGGGCCTAAAGCAGTGCCTGGCTCATCAAAGAGGATGAAAGAAAGTGGGGGTGGGGGGAGAATAGGAGATGATAGATAGATAGATAGATATTGGTCATAGACACAAGGATGATAGATACATAGATACAGAGAGGGGCAGTGGATAGGACGGATAAATGGATAGAGAGATGCATAGATGTATACACAGAACTGACAGAGAGACTGGCACAGCTAGCTCAATTGACCAGACACTCTGGCCATCAAAAAGGGAAGGGACAGAGTCAGAAAGCATGGCCCAGCAACTGCTCACAGCATTGTCAAATGTGACCAGAGCAGTGCATGATTAAATGACAATTAGGGATTCTGAGGGCAGGGCCATGAGGTCAAGGAGGAGTCAAGGAGAACTTTCTGGAGGGGTTAGGAAGGGGCTTCTCCAGGGGCTGGGGAGGCAGTGCCTTCATGGAGTAACTTGAACTAGATTCTAGGAAGCTGGCTGGCTGCAAACATTCCAATGGATCCCCAAAGGCTTGCACGCTGACACACAAGACGGTTTTAGGTGATACACAAAAAAACTCCTCTTTAAAAAACAATTAATACTTAAATAATTATTTTACTGTCTGATATGAAAAAATATATAGAGGGTACATCAAACCAGAGATTTCACAGAGATTATTATTTAGGACAAAGCTAAATATAATATTTAATTAAAAGAAGTGTGTCTCAAAAAATAACAAATCTAGGAGCATGTGGTACTCGGTATGGGGCTGGCTTAGAGCTAAGGAGTCATTCTGGGTATAAGCCGTGCCCCCCCCCACCCCCGCCCATCGGGGAGGGCCTGGGAAGGTCCCATCCACAGGCCACCTTGCTGTCTGGATCTGGTCCCCGGCTGGGCTGTCAGAGGCAGGTGTGGGCTTCACGGCCCTTCCCTGGATTTGTGGAAGTGGCAAGGATGCGTCCAAGCACACCAGGCCCTCCCTGGGCACCCATCCCTCCTCTGCCAAAGCTGTGAGGGAAGCAGGAAGGGCTCCAAGAAAGAAATCCACAGGCTGATCCTGCCTCTTCCAAGGGCAGCCACAGCAGGTCCAACAAGTCCCTCCCCTTCTGAGGAGAGAAGGGGAAAGAGAGAGAAGGAAGGGAGAGGGGGAAAGAGGGAGGGGGGAGGAATGGGGGCGAGAGGAAGAGAGAGAGAGAGAGAGGAAGAGAGGATTGGGGAGAGGGGGAGAGAGAGAGAGGGAGGGATGGAGGGAGAGGGGGAAATAGAGGAAGAAGGGTAGGGAGGGGGCAGGGAGGGAAGAAGAAAGGGAGGAGGGAGGGGGAGAGAAGAGAGAGCACAGTAAGGAGAGAGGCTATCTAAAGACTAAATGCTGGCTAAAGTCCTTATCAGGGAGAAAAATTTTTAAATGCATGAACTCTATTTATACCCTGAATAAACAAGATAATTATGTGTTCGTTTTATAAGTTGTGCCTTGATTTCAAGATCACCAGTGGCCATGAATGTTTGGATTTCATATAACCATGTTTAAAAGCCATGGGTCTCGACCCTCTGACCAGGAAGCTAAGCTTAGTCAACACTTTCACACTGTGATCAAGGCATAAAGCAGAGAGTTGAACAAACTAACATTTCACTCTTGGAATTGAAGTATAAGCAGAAGAACTGATGAATCTGCTAATTGTTCCATTGTTCTTGTCTGCTCTTGACATTGGCATATACCCCTTGTATAACCCAAAGTTCATCCTTTGTATATGTATGGAAAGAAAAATGAGTATGACCCTGATGAATACAAAGTGGGGGAGGGGTGGTTAAAGGGCAATCCCTTTTTTATTGTTTTTTAAAGGCCAACGTACTGTGCACAGTTCACGGGCCTGGCCTGGGACGTGGGCAAACTGCCTACAGCTGAGCACCAGGGCAGGCTGCACAGCCTGGACACCCCAGCTCCAGCACTGTCACTGCGGTGCCTCTCTCTCTGAGGTCACTGTGAGTCTTAAACAAGAGAAGGGCACCATCCAGTCCGGTTCTTTCTCCCCACTCCCACGTCCACTGCCCCAGGTCAGCGTCAGATAGCGCAAACAGTCTTCCCAATGCCCATTTCTAGGGTACGTCCCAACTCATCACAAATACCCTTACCTGGCAGGCAGCCTCTCTCCCACTGGGCTCTGACCCACACTTCCACCCACACCTAATATATCCTAAGTTCCAACAAAATGGAGCTACTCGTCACCCCCAACACCAAGCCCAACCCCAGTTTTCCCACATCTCCCCCCTTTCCTGCCCCCACCTGGAATGGTCACCTCAGCCCAAAACACCCCTCCCCCCAGCCCCAAATGCATTGGCAGGTTCCTGCCATCTGCAAGCAACTTCCCTCTGGCCTTCCCCTTGCCTCAACTTATGACAGTCTTCCTGGTCCCCAAGGCCAAGCTCCAACGTCAGCTTCTCCATGAAGCTTCTCGAGAGCCACAGGACAGGTCTGGTTTTCCTTTCCTAAAATGATGTGCAGTGCTAAGCACAGAGAACGCACACAACAATCATTAGCTCCCTTATCATTGGTCAACTCTCATTCGTATTGCTCTTATCCACAGATCTCTCCCACAAGTCTGGATCCATGGCTCTCTGTTTAATCTCTGAGGTGGCCCAGGCCACACTCGCTTGTGGTCAGTGCCCTGTGCAGCCTCTCCACTCTGTATTTGTACCCATGCGTACTTAGGATGGCGGCAGGGCTCTCACATTTCTGTTGACTTAAACGTACTGAAGAATGATACGCCTTAACTCTGTACAGGCGCATCCTTTCAGGCCCAGTGTCAGTGAATTCTCAGGGACAGGGCTCGGAGCCCTGTTAACTCACAGCCCTGGTTAGAGCTGTCTCCTGGGGAAGCAGAGCCCTCCAGGTCCAAATCCTGACTGAATACACCTGCCCCCATGCTAGCTCCACAGAAAAGCTGGACTCCGAGGAAGTCTGCTCCACCGTCGCCCCAGCTCACCAGGTAATAGATGGACCCCAGAGGCACCACAACCAAATCAGTCTTTAGTTGACTTCAGCCCCCAATTTCTTTCTGACTCTAAAACAAGAACCAATAATGGCCAAACAGTCCATTTTAAGGAGAATAAAAGCATAATTTGGCCTTGCTGGAGGTCAAACCTCAAATACAGAATCTGCTTTAAAATTCTATTTCAACTGCCCTCCTAAAAGCAGGAAGGGCATGGCGGCCCTTGGCCTCTCTTTGTATTTTTCTTCAAGGCACTGGATCCTTTTAGCCCAACTTCCTGAGCTGGGGCCAACGTGAGGACCATCCCAGACTGTGAGAGCCTGCACCTGCACCACTACCTGGCAATCGCTGTCACACACACACACACACACACACACACACGCACACACGCCTGGTCTCCCCAGTAGGTTACAAATATGGAGAGCTACAAAAGGAAAAACAAGACTTTTCAACCCCCCTTTCCTTTACCACCTGGCCCATACCTTGCACATAAAGACCATCTGGGTCAGTGAAAGAGAAAAGCCATTTTGTCCTTATTTTACTTATCGCACACCATTGTGTACACAGATCTTTATTTCCTACATAAAGTTAAAAGGTTTGTGTCCATTTTACTTTTTGTGAGTAATTCTCCTTTTTTGTTTTAGTCAGAACATCTCAAAACAATGACAATTTCAAAAAAAAATAAAGCAACACTGCGAGACCATCAAAATAAATAGCTGTTCTTGACTTTTCCACCCTTTTCAGAAGGAAGAAAAGGAACCAGCGATGGGATGCTTGGGACTACAGAAAGGAAAAAAATCTCCCTTAGAGAGCAGCTGTTTCCTCAGTTTACCCACAGTGCCCAGAGAGATGGAGAGAACCCAGGTTCTAGAAAGGGGAGGCCTGGCGAAGAAAACTCCCGAATGAAAGAATCATCCTGGGAGCGGCTGGGACAAGACAGACATGGCAGGCCCACCCAGGACCTTGGTCTGCAGGCCTGGACCCAGGGGCATCAGAACAGCAGGGAAGAAGCTAGCACATCCGCCCATGGGCAGTGGATCCAGGCCCATCTGGAGTCCTTGTGCTTCCCTGGGCCAAGCCTGGTACTCCCTGAAGAGCTGGCTCCAGAGAACCAGGCTTGTTGCCTTGCCCCCAGCAGACTGCCTTTATAAGAGCGCCCTGGAAACCTGCCTGCCTGGCCCCTAGGACGGACGCACTCTGCTCCAGGCCTGTAGCTGCAGGAGTCAAAGGAGCACTTAGCCCAGGGGCTCCAGGGCCCTCCTGAGTGTGGCGACTCACACGCTTGGGATGTGCTGTGCTCATGGGGAGACCAGGCATGGGCAACAGTGAAATCGAACTTTTTTGAACTGAGATCCAACCCAGATCCCTCTTACTGAGCTTTTTCAGCCGCCCAAGCCGCACTGCGGGGGACGGGCCGATGTACACAGCAGGCCAGCAGCACAAGTGAGGCGCCATGGGTTAATGAGCCACTTTTTTTTTTAATTTTGTGGTGTCTATTTGCAAAGCTGACCTAATGCACAGCATCACAGCTCTCAACCTCTGAAGGGCCAAGAGGGACACAGGAGCCTTTGTCTGGTGGCAAACAAAGGCCAAGTCATGGCAGAGTGGACCCTGAGGTGACGTGGGCCGCCTGCCCCCCGCGAGGACGCCTGCCCTACAAGCCCGCGCGCTGGGCAGATTCAGAGGGAAGAGGCAGAAGATGTGTGTCCCCCCTCTTGGGAAGGGCTCACTCCGAGGGCTCATCCCAAACCCAGGCAGAGCAGGCATTTCTCTGCCCCGCGAGCTCGCCCAAAGAGAAGCACCTCCAGAAAGAAAGACCAAATTCACATTCTGAACCTTAATTGAAGCTGGTCATTTTGACTTCACTAGGCTTCTCCCCTGACTCCCTCACTCCAGAGGAAAACCCCCCAAAAGGTCTTTCAGCGCCATTATTAGCTCCATAAACTAATCAAGCACCATTAAAGGGAAAGAATATGACATAAAGCTTTTGTTTTCATAAATGAAAGACAGAAAGGAAAAAGCAGGAGAGAGAAAGAAAGAAGAAAAGAAACCCAGCAGCAGCAGGAGAATCACAGGGAAGGAGAAACCGTCACCCAGACACCAGGGAGGGTGGCTCAGGCTGGTGCCGGATGGCAAGAAGGGTTAAATTTATGTTCCATTACAAGTCCCCTTTTTTTTTGGTTTCATCTTCTCAGTAAAACACATAACTTAAAATGAAATCAAATATTAAAAATGACAGACTATATAAGTGCTGTGAGTAACTTCAGGTCACGGAGGGAGGGAAAAGCCGGCAAGTTGTCAGGCACTATCTGTCAGAGTGAATTAGAAACAATCAACAGAGACTGAAAGGGAAGGTGATTGTTATTAAGCAGCGGGGCTGTGAGCAGGCTACCCAGATGTGGTCATGCATATAAAGGACAGGAAACAGCAGTTTAATTCAGGAAGCCCTGGCGAACAGGGCAGCAGAGAGGAGAAAAGTCCTTTGTCGCTAATAAGCTGGAAGTTACTTTGATAACAGCAGGGTTAGACTCGAGAATAAAACACATTTCTTTCACTACCACACACCATTAATATCACAGAAATGTGGTCGGAAGAAGTGCCCGGCACAGGCGGATTAGCCACTGGCCTCCCTGGCAGCGGCCTGGGAGAGCCGGTCCCCATCTCCTTCCAGGGCCAGGCTCTCTCTGACCAGCTCGCACCAACTGTCACCCTCCAGCCATGTCATATGACCAAAAAGAAAAACGATAGTGTTTCATTATTTCCCAGTGTTGGGCCCTCTCGTTGCCGTGGCCTGTAAGGAAGGTATGAGCCCGGTAAACAGCCTGGATATAATGAAGTCCATGTATGCAGCAACGACAACAATTTTATATGCAGACAAGGCCCGATTTCATAAGAAATTACTTATGCAGGCGTTCTGCAATTATCCTGTGATACTTTCAGGCAACAGTCTGACAGCAGTTGTGCAAACAATAAAGGGATTACAGAAATAAAAACAAATAATATTACACACACAGAAACTCCATGTTGCATGTGGACGGGTGAAGGGAGTATATGGGGATGAGCAGAGCCAGGCAGGGGCCAACAGGAGGTGAGGCCCAGAGACCAGCGACCCCTTCCCAGCACGCAGACGATGCTGGTCCACTGCACCCTGATGGAGCTACCGCAGGCAGCTGTATGGGGTCTGCCCCCATCTCTGGGAATGCTGGGCCACCTGCCTGCCTCTCAGGGGAGCTGAGTACCTGGGTCACCTTTGCTGGATGGAGCAGATTCACAGGACCAGGACATGCACTGGGTGGGCTGAGCAGCCTCGCCATTTCTCTCCCATACCAGGTAGCCTCCCAGGACAGAAAGTATCTTCTTCTTCAGCTCATCCCAGGATCAACACAGGCCACCCATATCCAGCGGCAGCCAGAGCTTCCGGTCAGCTTGCTGCAGCATCAGGACCGCCCCATCCCAAACACAGGTGAGCAGAGCACGTGGATTAGCCACACTTGAGGCCCGAGGCGTCTGTCCAAGCAGCCCCACTACTGGCATGAGGAGGGGTCGTTCTATCGCCTGCTCCCTGGGGGCAGGATCACACGCCGTCCATCACCGTGTCCCCATATTAGACACGGGCAGGCACCCTTATAACTCAGGTGTTGGGGAGACACAGAATGAGGTGGGATGTGGAGGCCTGCAGACAGGCATCCTGACCACCTTTCCCAGAAGGTGGGTGTCTTCCCACTGCTGCACCTCTTCCAGGCATCGTCCCATCCCATGCAGCCAGGGACATTCCCCGGCCTCCCTGCAGTAAGAGAACGCAGGGCAGAAGCGTGAGGCCCGGGGCCTGCAAATGCTGCCTTCCCTTCCCACTTCACGTGCTTCCAAAGCTTGGGCTGTGCTGCGGGCAGCTCGGGTCAGCACTGGCAGATCCGCATCGCGTGCCCACTGTGTGTACGAGCCTGCGCTCAGCACGAGTCACACAGTGCGGGCTGAAGCTCTGTCCAGTCCACAGATATACTTGCGTTTGCAGAAAGTTTTTTTTAAACTTAATTAGTTGCCAACGTTGAAGGAAAAGAAAAGAACCAGTTTTTTTTTATTTCTTTTTTCCTTAAAAACTATGCCGATCTGGAAAAATTCTGCCCGCGTTACCAAGTGCAATTGATGAGAGCTGAGAGGCCCCCTGCCATGGAATCAGCTCTCCCCAGTCTGCTCTGCACACATCCAGCTTCCTGCATTTCCCACCTGAACCCTGAATTTGGTTTTAGGACAACTCCCCAGAGACAGATGCCCAGGCTAGGCCAAAGCCTATCTAGGTGCCTCCCCGCAATACACTCTGGGGCAGAGTCCAAGCCCTCCCCTGGCCAAGCTGCCTTCAGCACTGACCATCTTTGTCCAAAACTTTCAGCATTTTATATTCTGAAAACGGGCCTACTGGAATACCTGAGGGGGACCTTCAAATTACCTGCGCAGGTATCAGGAACTCACTACCAGAGTCCTGGCCTCGTTGTGTCCTGGGTGTTGGCATAAATCAGACCTAGGGAGGTCTTGGGCTTTGCAATCCCTACATTCCAGAAAATTTGGAAAGAAATGTGGATTTGATATATATTGAGTTTGCTGAAACCAAGGTACAACAAATTCTAATGATTACAAAATGCAGAGGTGAAGGGCTGGTCAATCACTACATCAGTGAATGATTGTTGACCACTCACAGCGTTCCAGGACTGTGCTGTGTGCTGTGCAAGCTCCTGAGGTGACTAGGACACCAGCCCCTCCCCCTGTTGGTGCCTCCTTTCAGCTAAGAGGGGCCCCCAAGCTGTCCGGAACTGCCTGAGGGGTGGCCTGTTGTGCCCAGGTGAGAATGGCTCTGCCTATGACTCGCCGTGTGATCTTGAGCAAATTCCTTGCCCTTCCTGAGCCTCTCTTCACCTATAAAATAAAGGTGTCTTTGACTGCAAAAGTTTCTGCCAGCCCTAGGGCTCTATGGGTCTAGGAATTACCTAGAATTTCTAAACAGAGTCCTGCCTAACAATAGCACCTGTACTGCCCAAGGGAAAAGAGGTTTAAACTATAACCACCAAGAATCTTTACTCTTAAGCTCATTCAGAATGTTATTAGATGACCCACCAATCAACATTGACAAGGAAGTGATCACAGTCAATTTGGAGTTAACACTTCCTGGTAGTGGATGGAACGTGCTTACACCTCCCTGAGGCTGTACAGACTTAGGCAGACCTGATCAAAGGGAGCCCCAAGCCTTCCACCTGCAGCTCTGCCCAAGCCCACAGCTGCGGGGGCTCAGCTGGGTCCAGAGGAGCAGCTGAAGGGCCCTGTGGCCCCCATGTGACTGGCCACCTTTCCTACACCCATGGGGCCTGAAATCCCTGACTCCCAGTTTTAGACAAGTCACAAGGACATCCCTCTGGTAGAACATTAAGGTCGCAGCGAACAGCCCACCAAGAGTTGGTTCAAGCCACTTGCAGAATTCTGGCACCTAGGAGCATTCCCACACCTGGAAAGGTGGGTTTCGCAAGACACACTCTCTGGTTAAAAGCAACATAAACATAGGCTTCCCTGGTGGCGCAGTGGTTGAGAGTCCGCCTGCCGATGCAGGGGACACGGGTTCGTGCCCCGGTCTGGGAAGATCCCACATGCCTCAGAGCGACTGGGCCCGTGAGCCATGGCCACTGAACCCGTGCGTCCGGAGCCCTGTGCTCCGCAACGGGAGAGGCCACAACAGCGAGAGGCCCACGTACCAGGAAAAAAAAAAAAAAAGCAACAAAAACATAAAAGAAAGGCAATAGTCCTCACCACGGTCTACAAAGGCGTGTCTATCCAGGCCCTACAACCCACCCACCCTCTCCCCAGAGCTCACGTGCTCCAGCCTGATTGGCCTACACTCTGTCCCCCATACATGCTGGGTTCTTCCCCACCACAGGGCCTTTGCACGTGCTACTCCCTCAGCCAGGAATGCTCTTCCTCCAGGCCTTCACTGGCTGGCTCCTCCGTGTCCTTCAGACCTCTCACTTCCAATGTGCCATCCTCAAGAGGGCCATCCCTGGGCTTCCCTGGTGGCGCAGTGGTTAAGAATCCACCTGCCAATGCAGGGGACACGGGTTCAAACCCTGGTCGGGGAAGATCCCGCATGCCACGGAGCAACTAAGCCCGTGTGCCACAACTACTGAGCCTGCGCTCTAGAGCCCGTGAGCCACAACTACTGAAGGCCGTGTGCCTAGGACCCGTGCTCCGCAACAAGAGAAGCCACCACAATGAGAAGCCCGTGCACCACAATGAAGAGTAGCCCCCACTCGCCGCAACTAGAGAAAGCCCGCGCGCAGCAACGAAAACCCAATGCAGCCAAAAATAAATATAGTAAATAAATTTATAGAAAAAAAGAAAAGAGGGCCATCCCTGATCACCCAAGTACAGATATTCCCCCTCACCCTCTTCTCACCCCAGACATTTCCTCATAGCCTTTATCACTATCTGACATCATCTTATCCATGGTCATCTTGTTTACTGTGTCCCAGCCCCACAATATAAGCTCCCTGAGGGCAGGGAGCTTGTCTGTCTTGTCCAAGGCTGTATCCAGGGCTGCTTCATGGCCAAGGGATCAGGCTCCAAAATCAGAAAGAAGCAGCACAAACCTTGGCCTCACCATCCGGCAGCTGTGTGACCTGGCGGAAGCCACTCAACTTCTCTGACCTCAGTTTCCACATCTGGAAAATGGAACTAGTAAAAGCATCTACCTGCAAGGGAGCTAATGAGGACTAAGATAATCCCAAGAAGCTCTTAGACCAGAATTGGTTCACTCTGCCTTCCCTCTGGAGTTAAAATTATCTCTGATTTTATTTTTCTCTCAGGCAAAATGAGAGTAACGTGATCTTACTTTCCTACCTCATTCAGTGGCTACAAAGGAGTCTGCAGGGATCCTTACCTCCATGAGCCTGGAGATCTCCCAGTGAAGATCAAATACGACGCAGAGCCACACACACATATGCAGGGCTTATCATCATTATAACACAGAAATTACAATTATTCACTCCCTCCTCTGTGCTCCTAAAGTACGGCTCCTGCAGCATTTAACTAAGGTAATTACTGCCACGGGAAGGCTGTTGACTCACCCGTCTGTACCAGGACACGGGGATGCCTCGGGACAGCACCCTGAGTTCAGGGTCCTGCACGTGCCCCGGGGATAGTGGGAGCCACTCTGTGTCTGCCCGATGGAGGGAAGGTCCTACGGTCTCTGAGAGCCAATTCCTTCTAGAAGTCACTGGGCCTCGAGACCAAGCATGGGGTCTTTCTGAAGGATAAAGCTGTGGAGAGCTGGACAGACACGCCTTCAGACTCTGCCTCCAATCCGTTTTGGGGTTGCTCTGGAAATCCATGTTGTGGCAGAACAGTAAATCATTTTCTGATGTGTACAAGGGGTTCCGTTACCGACAGGTTGCTTAGGGTTTCTAAGGAATCGTGCTTCAGTTGTCCCAAAGCTGTATTTATATAATATTTGACTTTAAAAAGTCAAGTGTCCGTTTCAAAGGATGGGGAGGGCATTGGGGGAGAGGAATGGGAACAAGATGTCCCCAACAGGTACCTTCAGAAGTCCAGAAATGTCTCAACCAGCTCATCATAATTCCGGGCTCTAGGGCCTGAGAATCCTGTGTGCCGGGGCTGGGGAGTCAGCAAGAGGCTGGAAAGGAGATGCCCACATGCTCTCCGCCTGTTTCTAAAGCCCGTCCCCTTTCTTGGTCTCCAGGGCACAGAATATGCTCTTAGATATAAAGTTCTAACCCTACTCCAGTTCACACGACCCCTAATTATTCCAAGATGTATTTTCCATGCAGAAAAATCTCCCCAGCTGCTCATGGACAATCTCTAGAACATCTCATCATCTCTCCTTATCTTCTATGAGGTCCAAACCACACCAAGTGATGAACTTTTTAAAACGCATGCCTCGGGGACAGGAAACCTGGTGAGGCCGGTGCCTCGGCCTATCCCACCGGGTCTCAGGAACCACATGCAGGATGGTACTTCTCGTTCACAGAAGAAGCCCAAGTCACTCCAGCTCCTGCCCTCGGTCACCCCACCTGTCAGGCACGGTGGTTCATCCTCCTCTTGGCTTCTCATCCTGATGTGGGTCAAGGGGAAAAGGCAGCACCCTTGCAGTACCTCCTCGCCCCCCTCAAGAGGCACAGAGGGTGCAACGTTCCAGAGCCAGCTGGCAGTGCTCACTCCCAGGGGAAGGCCAGCCCCACCCATCTCCCCTACCTGAGGCCCTCGGCAGTGATGATAAGCTAGGCCTTCGGAAACTGCGAGCATCCACGCGGCAGAATCCCTACCATCAATGTAGCAGCTAAATATTGTAAGACTCCTAACTCCCCCATCTGTGTTTTGCCTCCCAAGAGGGAAAATAGTCTTCACAGACATTCCCTGATCTGGCAGGCGAATTCTAAACCTTACTGGCAACCGCAGGCTTGTTTTCCCAACCAAACAGCTATGGAACCAAAAACTGTTCTGCCTGTGTTATGCTGAGGAGGGGACAGCCAAACAGCTCAGTCCGGAGGCCCAGGAAGCCCGTGGCTGCCTCCATCGTTAGAGGGGTCCTGGTGCTCAGAGGTCCTGGAGCCACTGGAGGCCGCCCGCCCTCCGCTGACGGAAGTTACAACTGCTGGTGTTCGCTGTTCCTTTTCCTAACACGGAATACACCCACCAAGAAGCTGATGGAAAACACTCACCACAGTGTGAAATCAACACTTTCTGACTCAAAGGAAAGGGGTAAAAAAGGGAAACCTTCCAACCCTTTGGCTGCAGACATTTCCTCCCCCAGGATTCCAGGAGGGAGTGGGCACTGCCATTGCCCTGGGCTCTGCCACTGAGCCGACCTTGGCATCCCGGCCCCTCACTTCCCATTTTAAGGTATTTCCCCGCATTTTTCCTAGCCCTTCCCAGTCTCAATACCAGAACCCTGCACCTGTGCAATTGCTAATACACCAAATCTGATGATGACTGCGGAAGCCTAATTGATAGGGGCCTTTATCGACTGGCCTTGATGTCTATCTGAGGTTCTCAACAGCCAAGATTTAAATGTTTCATTTTATTTTTAACTTTCACTTTTCCACATTTCAGCAATGTCAGGCAGAGAGGTATGGTTTTACTATCAGAAAGAATCATGGTGCAGAATAATTTATGACTTCAGCTTGGGCTTTCAGAAAAGCTATTTCAAATCTTCACTTTGATTTGGTTGTATCAAAACTACTCAAAATAACAGCGGCACTTTCTTGGAACCAGAATATGTTAGCAGCACCTCAGGATTTCGAACTGAAGCCTTGTATTCATCCCAGAAGAAAACTTGAGAAGGGAATTAAGCCACAGAGAGGAAAATAACATTTTTTCATGATTCCTTTGTTCCCCCTCCCCACCCATCCCCAAACACACCCAAACCACGAAGGAATGCCTCGCCCATGGCAAAAGGTCTTGCCAGCCACCACTCACCCAGAGCTATGGGCAGGTAGAGGAATCCTACTTGGGTCGGGGAGAGGCTGGGAGGAAGCCCCTGGCCAGCGGGGAGAGAGAGGAGGCTATTTGGTTGGCATTTGCGTTAGGTCAATGCGACAAAGCAGGAGGAAATGATGTGTGTCTAGGGCAAAGAGTTCTTATATAGTAAGACTTACCTTAGCAGCTTAACTGCATACTTGTCTTAAGGACTGTCAGTGTGGTGAGAAAATACCCCAGAAAGGTTGCGGCTGATCCGGGCACTGACAGATTGCCAGAGGGGCGTCCCAGTTCCCTATCACAAAAGGAAATAGAGAAAGAAGTGATGTAAAGTGAAATGTAACAAATTCGCCAAATCACAGCAATATGCAGAGGTCAAGGAAATTCAGCTGAAAAGGTCAAAGATGAAATCAAACCCGGTGTATGAGAATGAAAATCTATCCCAATGCAAGGCCACTGGTGACGCTCTGTAGACAAGAAGCTAAATACTGCCTAGTGCTGGGATCTTTCATTTTCATCAGATCAATAAAAGCTTATATTTATCAGGATTCCAAGCAGCTGCCACTTCTGACAACCTCCACTTTATTTTCTCACTCCTTGCGCCGTATCGGGGCAAAGAGGAGAGGGGAAGCAGCTTTTAATGCTATTTACACCTGAAGACACAATTCCATTAAGAGGTCCTGTTTTGTTAAAGAAACAGGGAATGATATGATTATATTGGCAGGAGCGGGAAGTCTCTTTGTTCTTCCCCCGATGTTTTCCCTTTGCAACCCAGACCCAGCACGAAGATTTCCTGACATGAAGTCCATGTGCGAGCACTTTTTTGTTCAAACTTACCATTTACAAAGAGAGAAAGGCTTTCTGCTAAAACAGTTACCATTCTAATCATCTGTACAACAATATTTGCTATCAGGCATTCTAAATAGATTATCACCAGTCCATCTGTGTCATTATTGATTTATAAGGCTTTAAGCAGCTTTAGAATGGAAGCTTTCCCACTGAAGGGTTTCTTGTATAAATCAGAGCCATGCTCAAATATAGCAGCCATCACTCAAGATATTGTTCTTAAAATCATCACAAGAAGGAGAAAATGATAAATTGCTTGTAATATACTGATCCAAACTGATATGCAAATCTTGTTTTTTAAATATATTACTTGAGTAAAAAGAGGCATCATTAACATATGAATGCTATATGCAAATGATAGTGACAGAGCAGATGTTGGCGCATGTAATTGACCTATATGTGAATTGCATCAGAACCCTTAACTCTATTAATTCACTACCCAGTAACTAGATATTGTCCAAAAAGTACATTCTTTGAAACCATATACTGGAAGCAAAGCTGACAGGGTTCCAAGGATTCTGAAACAAGGTCACTGTCACTAATATTTTGCTGTCATCTGCATTCCCCTTCTTATAGATGACATCATCACGGGGCCGTGTAAATCGATCACTTAATAGCATTTAGAAAATACTGCAGTGGGGAACAGGTTATAAAAAAAATGCCCCAGTTTTATTCTTTTTCTTGGCAGAAATGTCATACCTCTTAAACTGAGGGTTTGTGCATGAGTGCACTGTGAAACACACAGATGCCATTTTATTCCCCGTCTTTATTTTTCCACTTCTTCTCAGAATGACATTAAATTGTATTAAATAGCCTTTTGTCCACAGGGCACAGACCACCCCGCATATGATAATGTATTAATGCCCCACGTTCCAGCCACTGAGCTGAAACATTCTGAGACTTGGAGGATAAGTATGAAGCACTATTGTGTGTATAGCCTGCTAACAACTGTGACACATACTAATAGAAACATACCTAATAAATTACTGCTTTCAGGTCTAGCAAGCTGACATTTCTCTGCAAGGGACAATTTTATATTTGTGGCACAGAACAAAATTGCTTCATATGAAGCCACTGTGGATTAGCATAAAAATTAACACTTAAATTTCAGCTTATTTTCCACCCTCTCCTCCTGCCACAACAATCAATTCCTCTTATAAATCTGATTAGATTTTATGATGCTTATTATTCAGAGCATGTCTCAACACAGCATTCACAGGCTTGAAGACTATTTGTTTAAATAGAAAAAAGAAGCAGATAAATCTATAGGTATTTTTTATTACCCCATTCCCCACCAGTTTTTTCCTCATATTGTAACATCAGTAATTGATTGCACACATTAATTAACATGTAAGGTAGAAATTCTGCATTCTGCATGATTTATTTTCCTATCTGGTGAGTAGGTTTGTCTGCTGCCCTTGTGTTTCTAGGACATTGGGCTCGATTCTGGTCCAGACATAAATGCCAATGCTCATTCCCCTTGAAAGTTATTAATGTCAGATATGAAATGAGATTTTTGATTTCACCTGCTTACTAGTCCACAAAAGCTGTTTTGAGGGATGTAGGCTTAAACGCCAAAATTTGAAATGATACATTGCTATATCTGATAACATGCAAATATGTTCATTAGACATAATTCAGCAGGAGAGAATAGCAACACTTTTGTAACTAGTCTAGGTCAAAAATGGTTGTTAATTAAACAAGTCATGAAAAATGGCATTACAAGGAGACGTCCAGCAGACACCAGACTTTCTAATGATATGCCGCTGATAGGTACCCAATGCTTTCTGCTAAAACAGAGGGGGGGGAAAACTTTCTGAGCATTTCACATAATCTACAGCAACGTTAACAAAACTATACCCACATTAAGAACCCCCAGTTGATCACAGATTCTTCTTAGGTTTTAATGGTAACACGCTACACTTCTTCATTTGAAGATGTGATTTCATTCTCTGTCTTAGTGGCTTAAGGTGATTTATATGGTTGACTCCTTCACAAATAAACCAGAAAAGAAATTAATATTATATCCAGTCATGCTGCTGGCTGCCCTGAGTGTTTATGGCTGTGTATTCTAAATCAAGTAGAGCAGTACGCAAGAGGATGGTTGGACGGTGAAAGCAGAGATGGGGCTGAGGTGGATGGAGGATAAAAGCAAGGGAGGAACGTGCGGGTGGATCTTCCTTTTCCTGTGATCCTTCTCAGGTGCAGGCTTCTGTTCCCTACGGAACTAGGGTATAGGAAGAACTCTGGCCATGAGTTGAGATTCAGTGTGGGCGGGGTTCTGATACACAGGTAAAACAGGCCACCTGAGCTTGTCTTGGGGTGAGGCTTCATGAATACCTGGGGAAAGGAGAGTATCTCAGGAGTTAAGTACAGTCTGAATGAGGGCAGGATGAGTTTCCAAATGGCCACCCACGCCGACTTCGCTGCAGAGAGGAAAGTATTCATAGAGCGGTAAAGGCTGAACACATCTTCCAGAGCCAACTGGTACCCTATACAGCTTGCTGGTATGAAAGCCCTTTGTCGATGTTCTACTTATCAAAAGCATCCTTGCAGCCAGACACTTAAAAGCACAGTCTGGAAAACAGAAAGGGCACGTATATGCATGTGGAGTCAAGCACAATAAGGAAGGTTGAGGGCAAGCTTAAATTACCATCTCAATAAACCAAAAGAAGTCTACATTTAGGCCATGGAAACAGTCGATCTATATTCCCAACACCAACGCAGAGCTTGATGGAAAAGTAATTTCTAATCCCTACTCACTTGGTGGAGGCAGGTCCTTCCCCAAATACTTCATGTCCAAGGCTAAAACATTCTCATTCTTAGCTTGGCTTGCAGTTAATGTTACTACTAATCAAAACAAGCACCATAGTTTTCATCCTGCCTATCTTTCAGGGATAATGTGAAGTTCAAAAAAAGGAAATAGATGGAAACTCTTTGGTGGAGGAAGAGAAGGAAACGTAGTTCTGCAGGACCCTTATTATTTTTCATTCCCACTATGCCCTTCACTGCATTTCCTGCCCACTCCACGCGTGCCCCTCATGAGTTCATCTGGACAGAGAGCTCCTCCTTTCCAAACTGTCACACCATGGCCCTGGTTTCTAGACTCAACCGTCTATTGCTTCCCCATGGGGCATGCTGCCAGTTCTTACATCCCAGGAGCAACCCAGCGATGGCTCGGGGTCATGAGACTTATTGAGGAGGTCTGGGGGGCCCCCACATATTCTCAGGCCCTAGGGAAGACCTGAGGAGGGAAGACCCTAAGACCGCAGCACACAAGTGATATTTAGATCCCATGGTCACAGTAAATGGGTTTAGCCTGTTCCTCTCATGGGCCAATAATTCTCCCTCAGGGGCCCTGGCACTATTTATCCAACTTCATGTGCCTCTACACGCAACAATGAGAAAGATGCCCAGAATCTACCCTGGGTATGGCTAAACTACTCCACATTTCTCCAGAGAAATTAATTAACTTCAAAGTGTTCTATTTGTTGAAAGGATGAAATGAATGAGCGAACTAACAAATGTCCACATGAAGAAAAATGTGAATAAGTGAATGAATGCATAAAGGCATGCGTGAATAGATGGATGAAGAGGTAGAATGATGATTGAAAGAGTTAAAAAAGTGACAAACACATGACTTAATGTGCAAATGCAAAAATACACATGTAAATGAAAAACATGCCTTATGGATGAATGAAAGAATACCATTGGTATCTTTTTAATAAAAAAGTATACACATGAGCTCTTATAGCATGCCTACCTAGTGGGTTGATGTAAGGTAGAAGAGAAGAAATAGTAAATAAGGTCTGGTTTATTGTCAAAGTGTTTGGTCACCCATCCTTGGCTTCCTTCCTGTATCTCAAAGAACACAAACTCCTAGAAAACCCTGTGGGGCAACCGATAGGATTCTGCACAAACCCCCGCAGACTCAGGAGAAGGGAGAGAAACATTCCTGCCTCCTGTCTGAACCTTCAGGATGAGAGGGCTCAGAGAGGTGTTTGTGACCATGAGACACCTGCATCTGCTAGACACTGATGGACATCTCCTGGGAGGCAGGAGCCTCAGCCATCAGGAGCACAGACTCTAGACCAGAGCCCAGTAAGGCCCAGCACTGATATTGAGAATTCACGTCAACACGGAGCCTCCATTTCTTCATCTTTAGAACGGAGATAACACATCTGAAAGTGCTTACCCAGGGTCTGGCACCCACTCACCACTCGACCACCAGCCATCACTGTCTGCTACTGCTCAGCAGTTCTGCCCTGTGACTCCCGGGCCCGCTGCCTGTGGGGAGCTTGCTCCCAGGTGGACATCCACCTCTACCAAATGTGCTGGTGGCCAGGCTACCGGAAGCAGGGGACTGGACTGTGTGAATCGTCACGACTCCGTTCAAGTGTATATTTTGCTTCTTCTACCAAAGCTCCACCGATCTGCCTAAATAAAGACACTTTCTATTTAAAATGACTGCAGAGCGTCAATCGTTGTGATTCTCTGCTCTTCTGTGGAATTTGGTTTCCCATCTACAGAATCAAGAACTTGGTCTAGATCATGTTTTTTCAGCATTTTCTAGCAGAGTCCTTTTCCAAGGAAATCTTTCCACATATGAGCTGATAAAAGCAGTTCCTCTAGCCAAAGCTGCAGAAGAGAGCCCTGAGGCCTCTCCTTCTCTTGGCCCCCAAGACGTCTTAGAACCCCTGAGGTCCCCTGGAAGCCAATTTGAGAACCATTGCGTTGGAGATTTCCTGATGGCCACCCTAACTGCATTGGGGACAGTGTGGCCCACATTTCCATCATTTGCATGCCACCTTCGCCTTATCGCCATATCTGCTTATACCTGTACCATTAACTCGTTAGGATCTTTCGTGAAATTCACTCATAGATTTCCTTAAATCAATTTGTTTTTAATGGAAATTTTATATAACACTGCCATAAACCAAAAACAATATTTATTCCCCATCTAAGTATGTAAAATAGATACTTAACTATATCAAAGAGAAAAGTGCTCAGCCAGGTTAAATCTGAAGTCATCTCTGAGCACTGGGGAACAGTGCGGGACAGGGAGCTGAGAGCACCGACTTTGCGGTGAGTGGCCTGGGCTTGACCACTACACAGTTTCCTCATCTGTAAAATGGGGATGGAAGTAGTACCTACCTCATAAGGTTGTTGTAAGAATTAATTAAATTCAATGAGATGATTAGTAATTAACTAATTGACATAATGTGCCTGGAACATTGTTGTTACGCTGAGCCAGCAGGAGGGAAAATTGCACGGAGCTGGCCACCTCTTACGTGTCTCCCACAGAATGTTGGCTCACACACACTGAACCAGAGGAGGAGGGTGACACAGGGACAAGGTCATGGGGCTAGGCCTGTCCTCGCCCAGCCCTACCACTAGCTCGCTGTCTGACCTCAGAGGCTCTTCCATTCGAGCCTTGGCTCTCCCAACTGTCCAACGAGAGCATTGAACATAGGAGTCTCCAAAGGACCTCCTGGCCATGGGGAACTTGAATTCCTGAAGCCACCACAAGCCGGGCCTGGGCAAATAAACCATCTTCCCCCTCTGCTTCGGCCCAGGAGAGGGACTCACTCCGCAAGTGGCTTCCAGGACGTGGCAGGTGCTGGTGGCAGAAAGTAAGCAATGGAGCTGGTAATAATTCCTGAGCCATAAGGCCCAGTGTGGGCACAAAGGTGGGAAGGAAGGAGGCACTCGGAGCACGGCTTCTGAGATGGGCTGTGGCCACGTCCAATCCCATCACTGGGGACAGGCCACAAGGACGGGAGGCTAGAGAGACGGCCCAGGGCAGGGGCCCCACCCTTGGACTGTTCCTCCCCACCCCAGGCCTCGGCTCACTCCCCCAGCCCTTGCTGCTGTGGTCATCACAGCTGTCCCATCAACACACTACCTTAAAAAGTACAGAAACAGCCACACTCTGTATGATGCACTGGGCGGGGAGGGGACCGACCTCGTGCCTCCTGCCCCACATCCTACCCCGCGTCCTGTGGTTCAGACTTTCCCAGGAGCAGACGTTTGTATCTGTCCTGAAGCAGCACCCAGTTTCTCCAAAAAGAGGGTTACCATCCCCTAGTTTTTCCATCTAAGTTTATCTGTTTCTCAGGTACAGATGAGAAAGGCACTTCCTCAAAAATCTGATGGAAGCTATGGGACTTCTCCAGGCAAGATCACACATGCATGTTGGATTTTTAATCCCATTGCTCAGAAGCCCGGGGGTTGCTCTGGGACCCCGAGTCAGCAGCTCTCTGGGCACATCACCTCCTCCCACTGTCTCCAGATGGGCCCTGGGCCTTCCCAGGTGAAGACCTTCTTGCGGGCACCCCCTGATGTGGGAGCCTCCCCCAGGCCCAGCCCCCTGCCTGGGGGAGGGAAGGGCTGAGACAGATGCTCCCCCACCCCAGGAATCCCTAGGTGTGGCTTCAGGACAAACATCTACACGCGCAGAGGTTCATTTTGTAGGCGTAAACACACTCTCTCTAAAATAGGCAATGTTGAGTCTCTGGTACAAAACGAGGGTATGAAGCTGACACTGTTTACAATCAGCTGGATCCCTTGGACTTGCAAGCCCTTTTTCCAGAAACATTCATGTGAAAGGCGCTTCCTTAAGAGTGGGTACTTGTCTTACGCCCAGGAGAGCCAGGATGATGCTACCATAGAAGGGCTTTTACTCCGGGGCTCGTATCTGTCCCCATGGGGGCAGGGGATACAGCAGACCCAGGGACAGCTGTCCGGAACTCGCTGAAGCGGACAGCCCAGTGCCTGCCCTTTTGTGAACTGGCTAATCACAGCAGTACTAAGTCCTAAAGCTCTCTGGCCAACCCAACACCAAGTCATTGATTCAGGTGTTTACTGCTCTACAGCCTTTATTAAAACAAACAGTGTAAGGAAACAAGAAAAAAATGTTTTTTCTCGTTTCTTTCAGTTGTTCTGCTTGGCAACTTTATTGCACATTAGTTCAAAATAAGCTGCCAGTAAAGTTGGATAAAATTAAACTCATGCTAGAGTTTTTTCCTCAATAAGTTTTGTTGGGTTCTTTTTATTTTCATAAGGATTTGAAATGTGGCATTATCTTAGGTTCAGAATTTCACTGTCTGGGTAGTTACAACTTAACTTCTACTGAATTTATGAATTCCAATCTCAGTTCTTTTAAAATGAGTTTGGTTTTACTGTTAGTTTCATACCGAAGCGGTCACTGTAGCAGTTTGTCTTTTCCTGTTCAAAAAGCAAGATATAAAATCAGAATCTTCTATACTGTAATTAGGCTTAGAAAATGATGTGATTTCTAATTTAACAAAACCTCAGAACACTGAGTAATCCACAACCCAAAGTCAACATTTGTTTGAATGCATGATTTCAGGAAAGTATATATATTTTTAAAGATAGCATTTGTGAATAGGCCAAAATGATTCAATTTAAGATAGCAAAAAATCAACATCTTGGAGTAAAAATAATGCACTCTAGTAATTTGATTATAGTGAAAATCAAACGTTGTGTGTTGTAAGCAAACAATAGGCATTTTTATGCAACTAAACATTTTTCTGGCTATCTAACTATGATTTATTCATCTAAAATGATAAATTTAATCCCATCACCAGCAGATCAATTGCAGGTATAACAGATAAAACCAGAATAAATCATCGTATCACTGTATTGGAAACACAAAAAGCAGATAGAAGGGGAGTTTGGACCTCAAACTGGAGTCTGTTTCCAGGCGTTCCAAGGACCATTTGCCACAGAGAAGTTCAATGTATACATAAAGTCATCTGATCCAAATATGCTGATGATTTTTATTGGTCAAATCTTAAAAGTGAGGTTTATTTTTATGAGTATGCATTAATTAACCCAGCATGTACTATCTTTCAGACTATCTTGCCAGGGACTTTCATTTAAACATGTTTATTGTGAAATGTTTGCATTCTCCACATTTGTGGCCCACACACAGATTATTTCATACTTTCCTTTAGAGCACTTAGAAAAGTTAAAAGGAGTTATTGTTTTTGATTAATGCCATTTTGGGGCAGTTAAAAAAAAAAAAAAAAAAAGAGTTCCAAATCCTAGCTCTGCATAAATTCTTTAACATTAAAAAAAAAATCTCTGCCAGTTCCACTGCACAAAGATACGTGGGGGGCTGTTCTGGGTTTATTTTAAGGTGGTCTGCTGAAACTGAACTTTATTAACTTTGGTGTTTGCATGAACTCGTGTGGAATAGCGATGGCCCGATGTAGAGCAGCTATCAATCACAAAAGGAGAGGCAGCGCTCAGGGCCATGGCGTGGTGCCGCGCAGATGGGAGTTCTAAGGCCCCGCCTGTCATCTTTTGATTAAGAAAAGGAAATGATTTCACTAAAAAGATATTCCCTCTTGTGTTGTTTTGTTTTAACTGAGTTTGTACTTTCCACCAAACTGGACATATTTATTGAGACTCATAAGTTACTTCACGATTACTAACATCACTGCAATCTCAACAAACTATTTTTTTCTTGCCAATTATCTAAATATCATAACTATAAAATATCTTAAAACATTCTCCATACTGTAAACATCTTAGCTACAAAGCTTCGAGTGTAAACAGTATGATGCATCAGAATGGTTTTAAGCGATGTTATAAAAACTGCTCTTAAAAACTAAACAAAAATGTAAAGCTTCCATCTGTTTTATGATTTTTCCACTGCTGAACGGCTGCTGTGTGCCAGTTCACTGAACCATGGCTTGCTAAAGAGATTGCTGGGGTCACAGATTGAAACAACAAAGAGCACGTCTTTAATGGTGGGATTTTTTTTCTCAAGTCTTCCTGACATGGCTGGAATGGAATTAAGTGCGTGGCGGCCAAGGAGAAGGGACAGAAAATGCACAGGATGCCTGTTGCAGGAGGAACCCGCAGAGCCTCGCATTTTCTAAAGGATGTCATTTCGGCAATTATCTTAGGTTTCTTCGGTGATTGTGTATCTGCAACCACAATGTGCTCTTACTTCCTCACCGAATTTTCTTTTGGGCCCTGTATATACTAGTTAAAAATAGACAGCATATGGCACACTAAGAAAAAGCATTCAGGCTTATTTTTGTGCACATGTGCAGGTACGAGACGGTGATAATTTAGAAACTGCTCTTTCTCCTCTGCTCTGACCCCTGGTCCAAGGGGGTTGCGAGGGTGCCCGAGCAGGTGAAAAGACTCCTCAAAGAGGCAAGAAAACTGTCCTTCACTCAGGCTTGTCTCTGAGACATTCGGAGGTGACAAGGGGAGGAGACTAAAAGGAACAGCACATTAATCCAGTGCTCAGAGGACACTGCTGCACGGGGGTGAGTCAAGGGCCCAGGCTGGGCCCGGTGCAGTCTCCCGTCAGGGAGGGATTAGCTGCCCGACATGTACCCTGGGGGCCCTCCTGAACCCTATCATCTTGTCCCCTGAGGCCACTTCTGAGGAATAACAGTGACCACAGGGTTTGGACTTCCTGTGCTGCTACCTGACCCCACCAGATACGGAGCCTTCGGAGGCTGGGGGCTTCTCTGGCTCCCCCAGGAAAGACTCACATTGAGTGAGACATTGCTCGTCAACCCCCGAGGCCAGCTTGACCAGGTCTCCCTGTCCCCACTGCTCCCCTTTAGAGAGCAGGCACTCCCGGGGCTGGGAGGGGGGTGGGGGCAGGCTGCCAGGGGCCAGGGCAGGTATACCTGGGAGTCCGCCTGCCTTCCCTAGAGTGACAAATGCACATCGGACACCCTCGCAGGGTTCTCCAGCTCACAGTTGTGGGATACCTCGAGCTGGGGCTCATACTCAGATATCTGGGAGAGAAGAGAACACTTAGGGCTGGAGACGTCAGAGGAGACCACCCTGCCTCCAGAAGCAGACAGCCTCCAAGTCCACAGCCGCCAGCCGCTCACAGTGGCCTGCCTGGAGCACAGTCACCTGCCCCAATCCCTTTCGCACTCTGCCACTCCCCAGGGCTTCGGCCGTCCCTCCTGTCACTCTACGGTGCAGAGGCCTTGCAATGCCACCTGCAATGAGGGCAACCCTCTCCCCAAGGTGGTGATGTCCATCTCTATGAGTGGCCTTATGGGTCCTAACAGGAGGCCTGTCATGGGCCTGTCTCCGGAATTCCTGGGAAGGCCAGCATATCAGAAAGCGGGTCTCTGCCCAGGGGTGAGACAAGGCCTGAGACCACAGAGCACTGGTGTGGAGACCTTGGGAAACAGGCCTGAGTCCCCACTCTCGCCCACTCCTCCCAAAGTGTGTCCATTTCCCATCAAGTCTCACACCTGCACCACTACGCCCAACAGACAAGTTACCAAGAGAAAGACTCCTCAGTTGGGCGATCAGTGGCTCTTCCCAGCTGCACACGCTGTTCTGGGACTCCCACTGCACTTAGGGTTCAAGAGCCCAACCCAGATCCCAGACCCTGCCGCATGGGTTCTCAGGTCCCAGAGTCCGGAGCGGCAGTGACCCTGAAGACCACCCAGCCCACGGGCCCTGTGGGCTCGGAGGCAGGCTGGCACGACTCTGTGCACATTCCAAAGTTAAATCTGGGACGCTCTCTCCTCTTTTCACTGCTCCAGAACATGGGGGAGGCATCTGCCTGGAGACAGCTGTCACCCGAAGGAGGAGGGCGGCACACGCGGCTCTCCCGCGAGCACCTCCGTCAAAAGCCACACATCAGCCAGGGTTACTTAGCTACGGAGCGTCACGGCCCAGGGGAAGGAGGGCCAGCCAGGCCCGCTGGGCCCTGCACTCTCACACACGCCGCCGGTCACGGTGTCCCTGCGTCGTTTCGGGGAAACTGAGGCTCAAGAGGTTAGCCAATGTGATCCAGATCACGTAACTACTAAGATAATGATACGGTAGTCACAATGATAAACAGTAAGAACTGATACTTACTGGCACGTGAATAAAGCTCACCATGGGCTGGGTGCCCCTTGGTGTAGTCCAAGTTCAAATCCTTACAACAACCCTGCGAAACGCTATCAGCACTGCCCTCAAACAGGTAGGAGGAAACGGAGGCAAAGGAAGGTCAAGCAGCTTGCCCAAGGCCAAGTCACCAGGAAGCGACAGAGCCAGGGTTCAATTCGGGGGGCTCTCTGCCTCTGTGCTCTAAGCCCCCAAGCCACGCTGTCCACCGGCATCGCCACGGCCATGACGGGGGAGCGAGGAGTTGGCGTTAACTGAGCTCTTGCCGGGAGCGCAGCAGCACCAAGTGCTCTCAGTTCCATGCGTTAGCGTATTTAATTTCTGTGACTCACTTTATCCCCCATGTAAGGATACCAGGAAACTGAGGCTCAGAGACGCCAGGCAGTTTTCCGAAGGTCAAACACGGAGGAGCAGCGGAGCGGGGAGCAAAGCCAAGCCTGCTACGAGGGGAAGAAAGCTGGAGCTGGAACCGGAGCGTTCCCGTGGAGGAGACCGCCCCCTCCCCCAGGCTGCAGCAGTGTCTCAGGCCAGTGTCAGGAATGGGATTTCAGGGGAGGAAACGGGACCAGCCCTGGTATGTCATGCTCATCACAGCGCTGGAGATGCTGTTTGGGATTTGCGGTGGTTGCCAACCCATGTGTACTTCTCACTGAGGCTAATCTCGATTATAATGAGGGTTTATACTAAGTCCAGGAAAGGGGGGGGGGCCAAGCCGAAAGCTACAGTTCATGCAGATGGTGATGGAGCTTCTACAAACACTGACCATATTTAGGAGAAGTCAGGAGATGGGGACGCCAGCCATGCGGTTCGGCAGCCCAACTTGGTGGGCCAGGTGGCCTGGCTGAGAGCGTCCAGCACCAGCCCTGGCTTCCCTGGCCGCGCAGAGCCACAGGCAGGGGTTTCTGTCAGTGTCCCCTCGGGGCGCTCCAAGTTCAAAGAGGACTAAGTTGAAGGGCGAAGGAGAATTACAAAGGGCAACAATCTGCCCGTCATCAAGAAACGCTGAGGTCCCCAAGGATGGGCCTCCAAGAACGAGGTCTAGAAAAGGGCCCCTGAAGCCAGAGCCCTTCCCCAAGAACACAGACGATGTGAAAAGTGCTGGCAGGTCAGGCTGCAGTTTCCTCAAACTAATCACTAATGAAGTTTGGGGTGAGCTATTTTGAAAGCAGCCCACACAGCACAACCACACGCCGTCATCAGCTGCCGTCCTCAAATGCAATTTCATTCATAATTAAATATGAAAAAGCCACCACCTTAAAATAACATCAGGGGTCACAGCTGAACTCTCCAGCCTGGGCCTGTGAATTCTGGCCTCTGCTGACCTCTCCAGGACGGTCCCCAAAGCTTCCCAGGCACACACCCTCCCTCCCTCCAGCCCCAGGGATCTACCTGCTGTCCCCTAGACACGCCTGCAGTCCAGCCTCCAGGCCTTTGCCCACCCCACCCTGCCTTCTGCACACCCTTCTCCCTCCTCTCTACCTCCAAGCGCCAACCAGGATGCAAGAATCAGCTTGAGCAGTCTCTCCTAAGAAGGCTTTGGCAGCCAAAGCCTGAAAGGGCCCCTGGCCAGCCTCTGAATTTCAATAGCAATTGTTTATACAATCCCTCTGGCAAAGCTCATCCTGTACTGCCCTGTGCCCTCTTCTCTTGCCCTTCCAAGCATCATTAGCATTCCACAAGCAGGTATCCCATTCATTCATTCATTCATTCATTCAGCAAATATTTACTGAGCAACTACTATGTGCCAGATGCCAGAGAAACAACAGGGAAAGGTCAGACATGGTCCCTGCCCTCCTGGAGGACGTCTTCTAGGGGGACCAGATGAGGAATGCACCAACAAACATGCACTCGATCTTTCCAGCTGGACTCTCAGTCCCCCCAAGGCCAGGCCCTGCCATACACTCAGGTCGGAGCCTGCCTAAAACAGCAGAGGACACACAGTCTGCCCAGAGTGTGCCGACCAGCCCACGTTTCTGGGCGGGATCACCTCTTCCCTGGTCCATCCATGCTCTGCCTCAGAACTCCTCCTGAATCTGTATTTAGGAGAAATTCATTTGGTGAGGAGAGTCAGAGCTGGGCGGGTGTCACCCCTTGAACCCAGTGGTTCTCAGCGGCTGCTGGATGGCCCAACGTTGAGCTGTGGATGGCAGCAGCAGGAGGGGACCCGTGCAGGACCAAGACAGAGAGTAAGCCCATATCCTAAGCCCTGGTGGTTAGTGAACGAGCAGGAACGTTTTAAAGGCCACCATTTGGAGGCAGCTCCAGCGAGGAACATTCTGTCCACGCCCAAGTGTAGACCAGGAGCCACGCAGGAAGCGTCACTCACAGCCTCTCAACACGTGCTGGCAGAGGGGAGAACGGACGCCCTAGAAAGCAGGAGCCAAGAGGCTGGGGTGGGGGGTGCCCCAGGCTGGGAAGTGGGCCGGGAGCCAGGCAGCTCAGGGGACCAGACACCCACAGCACTAACCTAGCACGTGCTCAGGTCTGGTGCAAGGCTGCGTCATGCTGTAAAGAGCGGCTGGGTGGGACCAGGATTCCAGAAGCTCACGGATCTCGAGAAGAGAGGAGATGCTGCACTTATGAGGCCAGTCAGCACACATATGGGAGGAGGTGGCCGTGTCACAGCAGCTTCCATGACTGGGATTTAAGATGTAACTGAGCCCCTGACGTGTTGTTATTTTATTTGATGCCCAACACCCCTAGTACAAGGTGAGGAAACTAAGCTTCCAAGAGGACAAGCGACATGCCCCAGGTCACACAGCTAATACCGGAACCAGTAACCAGGTCCTGAGCTCATTCCCACCTGTGCTAAATCCCCCAGGTCTGGCCACACCTGTTCCCTTGTGGCTTCCTCATGTCACCGCCCACCCCATCTCCCACCCACCCCAGGTCCCCATGCTGTATGGAGACCTGTAAAGGCTGGTCACTGGACTGAGGCCACTGGGATTCCCACCCCTACCATCAAGCTGCCGCAGGATGCTTCCCACAGCACTGTCACTGTTGTCATGGGCTTAGTCCACAGATGAGAAGACAGAGGCTTGCAGGCGAGATGCATGATGTCACGCCAGCACACCCTGACCCCAGTTTTAGCCAAAGTGCTGCTTTTCTAAGAGTCTTAATCCTCATCTGAGAAGCAGGAAGTACTCACCTGTCATGAGGGCATTTGATTAGAATTCGAAAGGAAAAAGGTAGGTTTCAGGGGTTGGAAAGTCTGTCCAACTTGCTGGGTATTCGGCTAATAAGCTTTTATAAACATCTTTCTCCATCCATTCCCAAGAATCACCCAGCTCTGGGTCCAATTTGGATGCCATTATTAATACTCAACCCATCAGAATTATGACTCTCCCTAACGGGACGAGAATGTCTGGAACCCCAAGCATTCACTTTCCATTGGCTCAGCTGCTTCTTTTCCTGGTTGCTACCATGCTCAGATGCATGGAGCTCTCATCTTGCTGAAAGCTGTGGGTCTGTCACCAATCATGTCCATCAATAATCAGCAGATTAGCAGCCTGCTTGTGCAGACACTTCTATTTTCAACCTGAAGGGTGGTTTGGGGGTTTCTTTTAAATTTAACTATCCTCATTAAGGATTCATAGCACACCAAAAGAGTGATTTTTTAAAAAATCATCATTGCAGAAAAGGAATATCAGCAAAAATAATCACTATTCCAAGCTCAACAATGAGTCCCTAATGAGGACAGCAGTCATCAGTTAAATAAACATATCATTAGGGTGAGAATGAATGTGTCAACACAGACACAGTCCACTAATTTGTGTGTGTGGGAGGGGTTGTCTGTGGTTAATCTTGGTGGGGTCCGGCTGGGGGTGGGCGTGCCCTTTCACAGGTAGGGCTCAGGGTGTGGGCAAGGTCAGGGCAGGTGACGTGGAATCTCCCCATGAAACAAGTACAGAAGGTAGACAATGGGACACTGCCGTGGGGATAAGGAGGCCTCCAGCCATGAGAAGATTTCACCCAGGAAAGATCCAGGAAGCTCCAGGCAGATATAGCATCACACAAGGAGGATAAAGAAGGACAGCCTCTTATCCAGAGGCCCCAAAGACATGTTGGCCTCAGGGGCTAAACCCCACCTGGAAGCCCAGTGTGGAAACAAGCTCTTCACCCAATTCTTTTCTCTGGAGACCCACAAGAAGTAGAGAGAACACGGAACCAAGTAGGGCTCCATTGGAACTCCCAGACTTCTCTCTGTCTCGGGTCTACTGTCCTCTAGAGATGAAACTGGGGCTCTGGCCAGGAAGAGGAGCCTCATGCACCACAGAAGCAAGCTCCCTTTCAACCAATACTCACTGAGCACTTCCTATAGATCAGGCAAGAGCAACATGCACTTGGCCCTTTCCATCGTGGGACTGAAATTTATGGGAAAGAGGAAGACAGTGTTAGGCTAATCATAGGTTGTGATAAAGTGTCACAAAGTAAATAAATAGTTGAGGCTCACTGTTGAGCCTGACCCAGACTATCAGAATTATGACTCTACATAAAGGGAAGAGAATGTTCTGGAACCCCAAGCACTCACTGGCTAAGTTGCTTCTTTTCCTGGTTGCTACCATGCTCAGATGCATGGAGCTCTCATTTTACTAAAAGCCGTGGGTATGTCTTCCTTTGGTGAGAGACAGCAAGCCATGGGGGAGGTGGAGCTTTTCTGACGAGGGGACATCTGAGCCACGTCCTGGAAGATGAGAAGAACTGGGAGGTAAAGACTGGGGGAGGGACAGTGCCGGCCACGTTGCAGGCTGCTATTCTGTAGACATGGCCTCGGAGAGCATAGATGTCAGGGTAGGGGGACCCTAGAGTCTTCCTCCTGGAAATGGGAGCCTGAGGCCCAGAGCGCCAATGTGACTTCTCTATATCTCTTTGGTGGAAAAGCAAGGCCTTGAACCAGGCCTCCCAATCCCCAGCCCCAAAGTCAAGGGTCCTCTGAGTCCCTCCAATTCTCCCCCGGCCCAGAAAATGCAAGGTCTGTCCTCACAGAGTGAAGGCCGATGCAAAGCTAAAGGTGCCAACCAGCCTGTACCCATAAGACCCAGGGTGCACGAAACTGACCACTCAAGAGTGGACTTCTGCCCCAGTTCTGTGACTTCGAAGCTGCTTATACCACCAAATTTATTTTAATGTGATAGAATTGGCCATAAACTTATACAGGATCAGACTTAGTACAATTACTATTTAACATGTGGGCACCCAGAGCCTCCTGGCATTGTGATGAAGTATGCAATATATTACTCAATATTTATCCAACTCAGAAAACTAAGTAGTGGTGCTGATGATGGTGGTGGCATAGTAACATAGCCAAAGCAGTATTTACTGAGTGCCTACTGTTTACCAGGCATGATATTAAGTACTTTCAAATACAGCATGTCATTTAAGTCATGATATGATAAAATATCAGCCAAAACTACTTTTCAAAAAAAAAGTACTTTAACCTGTTACGCTCAATCAATATTTGAAAATCAAGTAGCACCGTTCAATAATACCCAAATCAATTTTGATTCTTCTTCAGAAATTTGGTGGAGAAAGTATCTCTCCCAAGTGTAGACCCAGTAAGTTAAGTTATGCCCCACAGCAAAATACCTCCATTTTTAAGAAGTGTGTGTTTTAATGGAAATATTGACATGACCCTCAGAACTTATTGCCGTACCAACGGTGCAGGTGGACACAGCAAGGGAGAAGTGGGGCCTGATAAACTTTTGTCTGTACCATCCCTAGGCCTTCCAAGGTCTGTCCAAAAGACAGCTCCAACAAGTACTTTTTAGGGCCATAAATGAGGTACTCTCTTAAATGTAATTTAATCACCACTTATACAAATGTTTTATTGTATCAGTTGGTCACACTTTACAAAATAGAACTCCATAACTATTACTCCCTTTGAGTTTCTATCTATAAGCACGTATTCTGTTGAACAGGCTTGAAAGAGATTCCTCCCCATCTCCATTCCCCAGTCCCCCACCTCCAAAATTCCAACTAAGCATATTTTTATTCAAAGGGCAAAGTTGGCCTAGGATTATGCGTGCTTTCTGCGCAAAGGATATGTTTTCAGCAAGCAAGACCACATTCCTACGAAGCAAAAATCCTCATTGTAAGCTGATTGCTCCAGTCCTTTCGGACTTTTCTCAATAAGGCTCTGTTCTGCTTACTTGCGGGTATGTGGCCCAAGCTCTCAGATGTGCCTTAGTACAGGTGTTTGTCTATTGAGAAGCCTAAATTGGACTCTGCCCCAACCCTTCCCACTGCTAAGGTGCCTCTCACAAGAAGCTCCTGGTCTTCTTGATATACTGACTTTTTAAAAGCAAGCGTGCAAAATAGATCCATTTTAACAAGATCCAAAAGAGCCTTCCTTGCATCAGTGCATCTCTCCCTGTAATCCTAATTCCCATTTCTCACTCTGACAATGCCTTCAAATTCTATTGCTGGCAGGGGAAGGGGCAAGGAGGAGGGGTGGAGGGGAGAGAGAGTGGAGTCAAGAAGAACAAGATGAAAGCAACCAGTATCTCTAAGGAGCTCTTGATGGCCCTTAATTTTTTTTTTTTGCGGTACGCGGGCCTCTCACTGTTGTGGCCTCTCCCGTTGCAGAGCACAGGCTCCGGACGTGCAGGCTCAGCGGCCATCGCTCACGGGCCCAGCCGCTCCGCGGCATGTGGGATCCTCCCGGACCGGGGCACGAACCCGCATCCCCTGCATCGGCAGGCAGACTCTCAACCACTGCGCCACCAGGGAAGCCCAAATGGCCCTTAATTTTTAAAGGTCACCAAACTAGATCCAGAGTACACCGAACACCTGCTGTTATTGGCTTCAAGAGTGGCAGGGAAATCCAAAAAGAACCCCTCTGCACATAAATGTCCATGCCACGATTTTTCCAGAGAAGGCATGCTCGTCCCCTTCAGCATATACTGGTTCCAGCAACTATCTCCTTCCTATAGGGTGAAATCACCAGATTAGACCTTTATCCGAAGCACACATGTGGTACAAACAACTATTTGCATTACAAAACAATTCTTCCGGAACCTGGGCAATTAGCTGAGGCTGCGTGGACCCCTGAATAACGCATCACCCTTTATTGAGTGAGCAGATTACTAAGAGCTGAGGAATCCACTGCAGGGAACTCTGGTGAGCTCGGAGTGTAGACCAAGGGTGGCCCGGGCCACAGAGTAGGCTGCTTAGAGGCCCGTCCTAAGATCACAGGAGTTCATCTGGTACCTCGCTGCGGGCTGTGGAGGTTTTGCTGTGACAGGAGCACAGCCCCATGCAGGACTTAAACCTGCCCTCCGGCCTCCCCCAGGTCGGATTGTTCTGTCCACTGGGACCCAGCAGATGCCTCTCCACCTCCCGGGGGGTCTGCAGAGCTGGGCACACAAAGGCGGATAACTGCTCTCTGATAAGCCGATATTTGACTCTGATGGTCGTCATCGTAACCACGCACAGAGGCTTTCCTTCGTGCCAGGCACTGCGCTGAGCACCTCACGGGCATTATGTCATTCCACTCACACCAACCCCACAAGGTAGGTTCCACGGCCCCACGTGCGAGAGGAGGAAGCAGGCATGGAGGAGTCTGAGATGTCCTCCGTGCTGGGGAGGGTCGCAGGGTCACAGCAAGCAGTCGCCCACCCTGCAAAGTCATTATGAGCCCTGAGTCCACCCACCAGAGACCAGACACACTGCCCAAAGGATAAAAATTCCACAGCTCGTGCCGCAGAGGTGGGAGGGACGGAGGCCAGGGTTTCAGAGATACGAGAGTGGGGTCTGAAACCAAGCCTGCTTCACTTAGACGTGAACACAAAGAAACCCAAATCCAAATTCATGAAAGCCCCCCCAAAGAAGGGCATGCGCTGCATGCAGGTTTGACTTCCAAACAAAGCCTGCTGAGGAGGTTGGGGGAATAATTACGGCATGCAAATGTCATGTGATTTTTGTCACTGATCTTTTAACATGCATAGCCGGGTTCATGTGTCTCCAATTCAAAATCCAAAATTGAAGACTTATGTGGAGATAATTATAAGTGAAAATCAAATACAGGCCTGGAAAACACCCCACTTTCCTCATAAAATAACTGTACGCCAAGAAGAGCCTGGATTCCCAGAGGAAGTTGATGGGCCAGGCCGCACTAGCCGGGGTGGGTTCAGACCCAGCCAGGGGCTCTGTCGGTCCAGGTTTGCTGTGCATCCCACGGACCTGGGCTGGAGTTCCGTGCCCACAGCCAGGGAGGACACACGTTCCTCTTGCATCAATTTCAACAATAATACATCCTTTAACAAAAGGCTGTCAGTGAACAGGAGGCTAAAATTGCTTAGGGGAGAAAAAGGGTCTTAAAGAAAAAGTCTCCCAGTTAAAAAAAAAAATTGCTGTGTCTTCCCAGTGCTGCTTGTGCAGCTGAGCTCCGTCAGGTGTGCCGGAGGGGGTGATGCCCATCCACATCCCCCAGCCACCCTCTCGCATGCAGGTAGCACCACCATCCCTGACCCCTTCTCACAAAGTTGTCAGCTACCAGATTTGAGAGGATTCCCTAGCAGAAGCCGAAGGGGCATGGCAGACCCTCCTGAGGGGACTTGTTTTCCCAGAGCAAAATGACACCACTAGTCAAAGAGCTCTGGCCCCAATCAGCATCCTCTTTCTTTCCACCCTGTTCTCCCTGCACGGCCCCGGCCCAGGCTTCCTGGCCCCCACTCCCCCCAAGGCCCCAGCCCCTCCCACGGGCTTGGTTGGGCAGCGCCAGCCCGCTGGTCTCACACCAGGCGCACCCCTGGCCGAGCCTCTTCAAAGAGGCTGTGAGCGTTCAGCTTTGCCTCCTTGCCTAGAGCATGGCAAGAGGTCACCATCTGACCCCAGCACTATTAAATCTTTTTAAAGTTTAATCTTCGGGGGATTTCAGCTGTAAATAAAGAACACTCCACATGTAAAAAATAAACTTACACTCATGACTTCATGCGTGACCCTGAGTTCAATTTCTGTTTGTGATTTAGCAGAGGGGAGACGAGGTATGCGGAGTGCAGTCTGCAGGCGACGGATTGAGTCCACAGAGCGAATCGCGGCATCACAGCCCGGAGAGGCCACCCCTTCCTCCGCAGTCAGGAACGTGCCACCCAGAGGAGAGGGTGACACCAACAGCCACACGGCCCACAGGTGGCACAGCTGGGAAGCCCAGCACCACGACCACGGCTCAGCGAGCCCCACCTGGGCACGCCTGGTGCTGCGCACAGGTGACACCTGGGCTGGGCCTTTTTCCAGGGCTTGGCCCCGGGCCACAGTCCACAGGACTGGACTCCACGGGCAACGTCAGACCTGGCGCTTCTAAGATCCTGGGCCCGCTCACCACCCAGATCCCTGGGGTGCTCTGTGGCAGAAGAAGAGAGGGAAACGTGGGATCCCAGCCTGAAGGGAGAGGGGACCCCCGCTGCCCCTCAGAATGCCCTCTCCTTGGCCCCCACCCTTCCAGAATGCGCCCACACGCAGTCTTCCTGGAGCCCCAGCACAGCTCCCAGACGCTGACAAAACAGATGTTGGCAGGCCCGTTTTCCCTCGTATAGATGAAGAAACAGCTCAAAGGAGCTCCACAGCCACTACAGGCAGCTCAGCGTCGTGGCCACAAACCGGCTGCCCCCAGCCCCCAGATCCCACGCAGCTGAAGTGTCCAGACTGAAGGTGAGACCTGGCCTCCAGGGGGGTGCTGAAAGCCCACCTTTAACTAGAGCTATCTCTGTCCTTCAGTGAAGGCAGAGCGTGAGGAGTGAGACAGGCGTCTGTGCACTCTGACACCAGCCCCACCGAACAAACCTCGCTACCACGGCCACTGTCATTCCCCATGGGTTAGGAAGACGTGAACTTTGACACCAGAAAGCACGTCTCTGGGGGTTTTCCCCAGGCCGAGGAGCTGACGTGGATGAATCTAGACCAAGAGCACTCATGCAGTGAGTCCCGCTCACTGTGTGACTTTGGGCAGATGTGGTTCTCTCCCTGGCCCCCTTTCCACAAAAGGTCTAGAAGGTATTGTATAAAATTGTTATTCACCATTAACACCTTAGGGGCAATCAGCTCATCAGTCGTCGGGAAGGAATGGAAGAAGAGAAGGAATTTTACGGGAAAAGACATGGCATATAAATATCGGCAGTAAGAGGCTCTGACTTGGTTTGGGGAGGTGCCATTGACAGGAGAGGACCACTGTGTATTACTGTCAGTGACTCCTTTGCCTGAATCTCTGGCTAGAATACAAGCACTGTGGAGTTCAGAGATTTGTACTGTGCAGATGCTCATGACACATTGGATAGATGGATGTATGGATGGATGGATGGACAGACGGATGGATGGATGGGCAGACGGATGGAAAGATGGGTGAGGGAGGGGGTAAATGAGTGGATGAGTGAGTAGATGAGTAGATAAAGGGAAAAGAGGAATGAGCAGATGGATGGGGACAGAGACAGTGGGGAGGAGAGATGGTTAGGTAGACAGAGGGACACAGAAGTGTGTGGCAGTGGGTGGAACAATGGAGGATTGAACACCAGCCAGGGGAGAGAACCTCTCAGAGGAAGTGAAATTTCTAAGGTCCAGCAATGCCCCCTCCAAGCATGGCCAAGACCATCTTGCCACCCCAGCCATGGAAAGGAGGACAGCCTCTCCCCAGATAGTGCCTGACTTCTTTCTCACGCTGCCCAACCTAAGAACCCTGCAGCCCTGGAATCGATTCATTACGAAGTCCCCCAGTCAAGTCCTGATAGAGATAGTATGTTTATTTTTTAAACAGGAATGAATTATTCAGCACTTCTAAATCCAGAACACATCAAATCTAAAACGACACACACTGTGCTTTTCCCCTCTCCCTGCATACACTTAGAAATATTCTGCGATTTCTTTAAAAGAATAAAAATTATTGATCGAGGGTGAATTAGCAACTCGAGAAAGATCCAGATGCAAACGGGAGGTGGGAGGTGGTGCTGGACTAGAGTTAAGTGCCTGGGGGCAGGGGTGGGCATGTGTGCAGAAGACAGAGGAGAGGGGGAAGGGACGGGGTGAGGGGCTGGTGGGCTGTGAGGAAGAGGAGGCATTCGTGCCTTGTCAGAGCTGAGCAGAGAGCAGAATCTCCCCCACATCTGTCCCCACCTTCCACAAGCGTTAGAGCCATGGAGTCTACGAGCAAATCTCATCGCAGTGAGGAGGTCACGAGATCCCCTTGGAACCTCCCTAGTTCTGGTGGGGTGGGTGGTGGGCTCTGTGAGCGGTCTGGGTTATCAGGAATAGCACAGAATGCTGGGGGACCAGAGCCACCCAGGGGGACCCCAGGCTCCTGGCTTTGCTTCTCATGACTGGTCCTTCAGTCAGTGAATGAGAGGAAGAGGACATCTCAGACCCTGTATGTGACCTGACACTGTATACTTCCCTCGAGGAATCAGGAAGTTCTGAAGGCTTCAAACCTCAGCAAATCTCTCCCATCAGGTGGCCAGCCCTTCAAGCAGGACCCCCATGAAGCCATGTGATGTTGGAGAAGCCAAAGCAGAGTGGTCTCGGCAAGGCTGGACTCCATCCTCTAGCACTTTCACCCTCTGCCTTCACTTGTGGCTCTGCAGGCATTTGAAAGCCCCCATCTGGGAAGGAGGGCAAGGGGCTCAGATGTGGGCAGGGGGTGTGTATGGTGGGCCAGTGGGAGGTTCATGGCTTTTCCAGATGTCGGGCAACAGAAAGTTCCAAAAACTTAGTGTGTACTCCCAACACTAATTGTTTCACCCACAAAGCATTGATTAGACGGAATAAGAAGGGAATTTCAGGAAAAAGGCATCTGCTTATGAAGACTGGCTGCACCCCCGGTGGGTCTGGCCAAGGACCAGGCCTTGACGCCCCAGCACTGAGAGTGTGATAAACGCAGCCCCTGCCCGAGGAAGCCCAAAACGTCCCTGAGGCAGCAGGAAGACTAAAAGTCCCAGAAAACAGAGAAACTTGGGAGAAAGGGCAGAGAAGTGGAGTGGTGTCCCCCAGCCCAGGACTCGCCCCTCTGGGAGTCTGGCCTAAGGAGACAACCTGAAAAATGGAAAAAAGATCTTTTTTGTACGAAGATGCTCATCACAGTAGTTTTTACATTAGAGAACTATCAGAAATAACTTGAAATGTCAGTTAAAGAAACTGTGAAGTAAATTATGGCATATCCATTCAACAGAAAACAGCAGCCATTAGGAACGAAGGTTATAAACGATATGGGATCTTAGCAAACTACAAATCACATGATGCCAGGGAAAGGATTTTAAAACTATGGGTACGATTATAATATAGAGTGAAAAAGGGAAATGCAAAGGGAAAATAAAAAGGAAGGTTACCAAAAGTACACGATTTACGATGAACACGGTGGGGGGGAGGGGATGGGATTCCAGGTGCTGCGGTGGCTTTGTTTCTCACTCCCTCTGTTTTCTGAATTTGTGGTATTGGATTAATGTACTTTGTAATTGTGAACTACAAATGTGGGGAGGGGAGTTGTAGTGCAAACCCCAAGTCTTCTCAGCACTCAGAGAAGAATGAGCTCGGAGGAGGTGGTGAGCCTGGAGGAGGGCAGGTGTGCAGAAGAGAGGTTGCAGAGAAGTGAGACGTGGTGGGTGAGGCTCCAGACGGCATCTGGGGGCGGGTTTCCTTTTACCACATCTGACCAGGAAGACAAGGTGCAGCTCGGAGGGGAGCCTCGCAGGGTGACCCACGCTCAAGGGCCGGTAATGATGAGATGCCCTTGTCTGTGTCACTGGAATGAAGGCCCGGGAGGACAGGGTTATTTATCTGTTTGCTCATTGCTACACTCCCAGCGTATGACACATACCAGGCACTCAATACATATTATATGGATTAATTGATTGAAATATACCTCTGTCTTCAATGACAGGTCCAGCGCACAGTGGGACTTCCTCACTGTTTACACATTGAGTTACAGGCCCTGATTCTGCTGGGGGCCAAGTCTAGGACAGATCTGAATGCTATTTAAAAGAGGAAATTAATCTGGAAATCATTTGGGTAACCCAAATGGGGGAGGGGAGCCTTTTATTTTTCCCTGGGCCACAATTTCCCCAACACTGTGCACGCTCCCACCGTTCCATCTGAAAGGCCTCCCCAAGAGGCTCTGCAGGAACCGGGCCCAGACCCTGCCTCTGCTTCTCCTACCCCCAACCCCTCCTTCTGGCGGGTCCTGACCCCCAAGATGCTGTGTGCTTTTGCCTGGGAACCAGGGGATAAAGAAGACTTAATGAATTGAGAAAGTGTAATTTGCTCAGGAGAAGTGCATTACATGATTTCTCTGAGAAAGACCAAAAACATTCCTTATGAATAGAGCCCAAAGACTTTGATTAAAATTGACTAGAATGAGTCCACTATACTTCTATTTAAAAATGAGAAGCCACTAATTCAGTTTAATTCAAAGATTAAACATGATTAAAATTTCTATAAGTTATCTAGATTTAAGAAAAATAAACTGCAGTGGCCATCAAAACATTGATGGTTATTGGGAGATGACTTCTTGTGTTAATCAATGTTATTTTTAATCATCCTTTTTATTTCCTTCAAGTCAGCTTCTAACACTGAACTCCATTTCATCAAGGTTGGTAAAATGTTTGGAAAGGAACAGATGTCAGAACATGGGGATTGCCAGTAACACTGATGGGAGCCAGTAATTTCTTTCCAGTCCAATGGCAGAAGGGTGAAAAATAATCCAGACTGTATACAGTCATGTAAGATTTAGTGAAACTTTAATGGCTATAAAAAGTAAGAAAATACAAAGTTATCACCATTTTCCCCCCAAAACATCACTAAGGGCAGCGCCTTTTCTATTTTATTTTAATTTGTGAGAAATTCAACTGCAAACTGAAAGGTCTCTGTACTTTTAAACCCTCAAATATCCACACAAATACAGCTGATGATATTGATTAATGTTTATTAGCTTGTTCCAAATATACTTGCATCTTAGTCAATTCTGCCATTTAATAATTTTGCTAAATCTCAAAAATGGAGATGCAATCTTGCCTTTAAGAAGGCAGCCCTGCTAGTTATTTACAGATTGTAACATTTACATAAGAGTTTGGTTTAACAAGAGATATAAATATAGATAAAACCCTTAGGACTTCATTCTTTAAACTGCCCTCTAAAAATCTGCCCTGCAATTTGCAAACTGAATTTTGTGCAGACTATTCTTGGAAGCCTTTGTGAATTAGGGAGAACTAACTCAAAGCAAGGGCTGGCTAATCACAATTTTGCAAATTGTACGTAGCAATCATCCTCACATTGTGAAATTCAGATCTATAAAATGCTGATGTTTTAAAGTTGAAAAATAAATTAGCTCACTAGAACTATTTCGCAAAAAAAAAAATCAGTCTGATGCTTTACAACTAAATTATTTGTTTAAAAAAATTAAAAGATAGTCGCATTGGTAACAAATAATAAATAAAGGCAGAATATCATTCCAGCATGTTCCTGCCACAATCATCCCTGCAATGGAGAGGGCTCCCCTCTGTGTCCCCAACTTCAAGGCACCTCTATAAATACTCACCTGCCTATAGCACGTAGATGCCGAAACTCCCCAGAATACACTTGTGGCCATGCCGGGACTTCTATTTTAAACGCCCCAGTGTATTTGCCTACAATCTGGAAAATGCTCTCAGACAGGGAAGGGATTAGTCAACATGTTCTTTGATATGTCATCTATTCACTTGCTGAAGCTGATTCGCGTCTGTCCAGCCAAAGAAGCTGGCGTTAGCGTTGGTTTATTTGTTAAAACCAATGCCATTTGGGTTACAAAAACTTTAATAATACTGAGTATAAAGGAAGACAGGGAGCTGCCTCAAAGGCGGTCCTCAAATCCAGTGGGTCTGAAAACGGAGTCACCCTGGGTGAAGAAAGCTGACCTCAGAAGGGGAGCTTGCTTGCCCACGGGACACGGAGACCAGGGCTGCCAGTTCATTCGCAAGGAATGTTCATCATCCTAAGAGGCGAGGTGTGTACACACGCAAGTGCACATATGTGTACCCTTGCACACGCAGGCAAACACGGGTGTGCACACATATACACAAGCAAACACACACGTGCACACAGTATTCCTCTGTCAGCCCCAGTGCTCCGTGCTGCAGCCTACACACACCGTCGGAGGTCAACACAAACGCTCAAGCTCATCAAATCCTGTTTCCTCAAACTCCAAGGCCTCTCCGTGGTCCCTGTCTCTAGTGGAATTTCGTGATATTTAGAATTACTTGAAATAAGCCCATCTTTAAGAAAACACTCCAATTCTGTTGCAAAGGCATCCACTCGCCTAGTTATGGTCTGAATCATTTCACTGGCTCTCTTCAGACCTACGTCTGGCTTACTCAGTTCCTTCCTCCTTCTTGGATATTACACCAGGTAAAATAAATGCAGCTGCCGTCTGATGTGATTATTACCCCGTCCATGCATTGTGAGCTCCTTGAGGGCTGCCGCAGCACAGCTCCAGGCGCCCTGGAAGCAAGCAGCTGAACCACACACTGTGTTCAGATACACCTCCATTAAGCTCAAGGGGCCCTGCGGGAGGCTGGCAAAGATGCTTTTATCATTTAAAAAAGGACCACAAGGTCCTCAGCAGAAGCAGGTTGGATGACCCAACACGTGGCCATCCCCCCGTGTCTCATGGTGGCAATGGTGGACACCAGCCCCGCCCCACGGAGGTGGCACTGCTTCCCTCCAGCCCTCAGATGCTTAGCCCACAGTTTAGGCATTTTGTGTAACATTGCTTCTAGAAAGCAAATATTTATATTAGTAAATACCATCAAGGTATGATCTGCATTCACGTGTTTTCTATAGGTAGCTGTTAGAAACAAGCAAAGAAATGGCTACCTAAGTGGTGAAGAGGGAAAACACGATGTGTGGGCATCTAAGAAGAATTGAGGAAATGCCTTAAAATGCTACCTCTCTGCTCTTAATTCTGAAAGTTGACTCAACACTAAGTTACAAGGCAAACCTCCAACAGCAATGGTCAGAGGGTGCGGAAACTCACCCACCGTCCAGGGAGAATGCCCAGCACCTTTCCCGCAGGCAGGAGCAGAAGGGTTTGCCCAAGTCCCACTGCCCACAGGTTGGGTTCAGAAACACATTCCCCAAGCCTCCCGGAGCACAGATGCCTGGTGGGGATGAGGTGGGGGCAGAGGCACCTAATCCCCAGGTGCTGGGCTCTCAGCCAGGCCATCTCCACATACGGACATATGGGCACAGGTGCAGGACCCAGGGTCCTGGGCCTGAAGAGAAATGTCACCTGCTGTATCTGGTCTGGCCTCAGAGGCACCTGCGAGAGGCTTTCGTAACACCTGCTGGGGGACGAGATTAAGACCACACAACAGGGATCAAGTCCCAGCTCAGACAGGAGCTGCCTGGGAAACCCCAGGCAAGACCATAGTCCCCACTCCTCAGTTTCCTGGTGTGTAAAACCAGAATAATGAAGCCGTCTTCTGGGACAGGAGGGAGCTAGGCCCCTGAAGAGGACCAGTGATCCACGTGTGGTGGCTGCCTTCACTGTGGGGTGGCTGGGGTTATTTTTAACAACAGTATTTTTATCTACTTTGCAACAGTAAGTTATCAAGCTACAGACTATGAGAGCTTTGGGCACCTTAAAGACAATGGGGGCTAGCCCTCAAAATTGAGGGGTCTCAGGCTTTGCCCAATGCCATGCTCTGCTTCCCCTGAGCTACATCCCTGTCCCTGTGCAGCCTCCCCAGGGTCCACAGCCAGCCTCAGCAGGGCCGCCTCCTAGATGCCAGGCAGGGTGAGGAAGTTGACATCTCTCCTGGACCAAGAGGAGCCACAGTCAGTCATCACAGGAGTCAGAGGCCCAGAAAGACAAAGGATTTAGTCTTTATGCATGAATTAGGCCCCAGCAACCACCTCTGGACCCTTCCAAACTTCTTCAGCACATACCCAGATGCCTCCCTGGAATGAGGAGTAAGGCACATCCTCTGCAACATAAGAGGATGACCGTACCTCCCTCACTCATGCCCAGACTACTGCATGATATGTGGTCTCTGTGGCCCTGGCCTCCCCTACCCCATTCATCTTCCTGCGGCCACAGTCATCTTCCTAAGCCTTGGCTCTGATTATGCCCCTTCCCTTATTCTAAAGCAGTCTCAGAAAAATATTTAAGATATGTGCAACAAAGGGTTACGGCCCAACATAGTAAAGAGCTCTTAAAATCAGTGACAAAAAAAAAAAAATATTAAAAATGGAAAAAATATTAACATGCAATTTACAAAAGACACTGGCGTGGCCAATACACATATGCAAAGACAGTCAATTGCAGTATTGACTGTATTCATTCAATTGCAGTATTCATGAGGGAAACACAAACAAACGATACCAGTTTTCATCTTTCATATTGGTAATCATTTAAAAGAGCAATAATATTCAGTACTGACGAGGTTTGGGGAAATGAGCGCTATACATACAATATTGGTGTATGTGTATATAGTGTACACATTCAGTATCACTTTGAAGGGCAACTTGGTGACATCTATCTAAGAATTAAATACACATACCTAGTGACCCAGAAATACTACTAGAAATCCACCCAACAGAAACAGTCAAACTTGTTCACAAAGATATACATGCACCAATGTTCACTGCAGCATCGTAAGTATAATGTAGAAAGGAAGCATAAAAATTGCCTTAATATCCATCAATAGGTATACTCTTACATAAATGCAGATATGCTATATTGTAGAGAATTATACAAAAGTTAAGAATTATATGCTCTTTCTATCTACCTGGTGTTTTGAACTACAAAAAATACTGTTTTAAAAAAAAAAGAAGAAGAAGAAAAGAGAAAAAAGCAAGTCTCAGAGCAATTGTATGGTATGGTCTAATTATGTAGAAGGAAGTACATATGTGTGGTATTATTTACTTATGTGGGTATTCACCATACGTATGATGTAAACACATAATAAACAGTCTGGCAGAGTGTACAGCTAAACTCATAACAGGGCTTTTTCTCCAGAGACGGGAGAAGGATTTGGGAGTGGGGTTGAAAGGGAGCACCTGGGTTTACATCACTGCTTGAACTTTAATGGTGAACACATAGAATTTTTGTAATTATTCAAGATCAACTACATTAAAACACAAAACCCTCCAGGCTACCCCACTGCTTGTATGACGAAGACCAGAATCCTTCACTGGCACTCAAGACCCTTCCCACCAAACCAGACGCAGCTCCGAAGGGCCCACTTTCACTTTTCCTCCCTTTTCTTCCCTCTGCTTATAAAAATTCAGACTTACCCTTTAAGCCCACCTACGTCAAGAAGCCGTCCCTGACCACTTCAGCCAACACTGACCCCACCCCTGTCACCAATTCCACTCACCATGTTCTACAGCCTCTTACGAACCATCACTTCCTGTCTGAGGATGACTCACAATAGACCATTCACTCCTCCAGAGAAAGGCTATGCCTCATCATTCTCCCCTCAACACGTGTTTGTTGAGCACTTACTATGTGTTGAGTAAGGTTCTAGGTGCTGAAAATAGAGCAGAGGACAAAAGGCACAAGGTTCCTGCCATCAAGGAGCTATAGTCTCATAGAAGAGCAAGCAGTTAAATGAGAAGAACTACGTAAAAGTACCTAGGGGAAATGAGCACAGAATAGAAAACAGAAAACAGCAGGAGAAGGACTGGGTGGGCAGAAAGGCCTCTTTGAAAGGCACCATCTAGGCTAAGGCCAGCGGGTAAAGAGCCGGGTAAGAAGCGGCAGGACCAGTGGGCAGGTGGATGGGCCCTGCCTCCTCCATGGTGCTGTGGCCAGAGCACGTGGCCAGAGAACGTGCTCCTCTGTCTCAGGGCACACTGCTGGCAGTTGAGAACCATCTCTCTGGAGGAACAAACAAGCAAACAGCCCACCCCAGGCAGCAGTAGCTCCTTGGAGCAGTAGCTCCAAGCCGAGGGCTTGGGAATGGTCAGGACACACCTGCACGCCCACCTTGTGCCTGCCCCTTGCTGGCTCCCCCAGACACATCCCTCCTTTCAGAACGAGCGGAGGCCATGTCAACCACTTACCCAGTCCCTGGGCACGAGAGAGGGGGCCTCCTAGGCCCCAGGGAGCCTGCAACAGAGCCCTCTGCACAGGCCCAAAGTGCAATCTACTTAGGTCAAAGTGAAAAGGTAAACCCAACAACATGAGTCCAGCCTCGGAGCTCTGCCCCCAGAGTCCCCACGCTAGCCTGGGCCTGCAGGTCTCTCTGGGCATGAGGTACAGCTTTTCTCCGAAGGGCGGCAGACAGGGTGGAGGGCGGCAGAGCGGGTGACCTTCTAAAAACAGCCCCTCAGGGTGCGGGGTGTCTGGCAGGTGGCACCTGACAGCACAGCTACAGCTGACCCACACAGAACCATCCAGCAGGGCCAAAGTCCTGGAAGCAGGGCCTTGGGAGGCACAACTCAGGCGAGCCTTGTGAATACCATGGCCTTCACCCTCAGCACCCCAGGTCACATGGTGTACGACCTGCCCAAGTCTCCATCCCACAGGGACACCACACAGGGACACAAGGACTTTCAGCTCAGTCTGCTACCCTCCCACCGAGGGCCAGGGTCCCCACCCCTTCACTCTGATGTCCTCTGCATGGTAAAAGGGCAGGATCCTCTGCCAGCCTGCAGCCTGAGAAGGTCATGTGGACACCCAACAGCAGAGGAAGGATATGCTCCTAAGCTCATCCTAAGCAAGGTGAGATGCCCCAAGATGAGAGCATCTGAAACAAATAATTGGGGTCGATATTTCCAAAAGGGCATCAGAGTGTCACCATGGGCAACACCAGACCTCTGCTGGCCTTCCTTACCCCTTATGGCCTAGGACTATCTTTCAGTCTAAAGCACAGGGACAGAGAATGAAGGAAAGGGCCGTCTCTTCTCAGTGCTCAGGCCTCCAGCATCTTTATTTGGCCCCATGAGAACGCCTTTAGGTTGGAAGACTCAGATTTCACCTACTGGTTCCCTTAAAGCGGTGCCTACCTGTATTTAGGATGGTGAAACCTGGTCCCAGGAGTCAGGAACTCCATGGCCAGCCACCACATGCAGACAGGACCTTTGTGAGGGCGTTCTTGGTTGAGGCTCCCCAGGAATGCTGGAACCCACTGCCTAGGTGGACAGCCCATGAGACCCTCACTCCTGTCACATGCTCGGTGCTCATAGGCCCTGGACTGAACAGGGACCCCCTGCCCCAGACGACCTGGGGAGACTGCAGGGTGACTGTGACGGGGAGGGGCCTTGGGGAGCAGAGCCCAGAGCTTCAGGTAGGGAAGGGGCTTCCCATGGCACATAGGGAGTAGGTGGGCTTCTCCTTGGCCCCTGGGAGACAGGGCTGTGTGTGGCCAGGCTGGGATTCCAGGGGGAGTCAGGGCTGTGTGTGACCAGGCTAGCCAGGGGGAGAAAACAGAGGGAGGGAGATGGGGCAGGAACCCTGAGCAGAAGCCAGTCACCCTATTGGATTTCCTTGGGGGTCCTTCTTTCCCACTCAAAGGAGGCCCAGGAGGGGCCAGCTCTGCCAAGAGAGAGGTGACCAGAAACTCACTGTACAAGGCGCCTGGATAGTAAACCACCCGGGGGGGGGGGGTGCCCACTGCTACCCAGCCTAGCCTGGCCCCCAGCTAGGCCTCGGGGCCTGCAGAGACTGTCATCACTCCAGGGCAGGGTCCCCGTGAGTCCCGGGACCCTGTGCCTACTGCAGCCCTGTCCCCTCGCTAAGTCACCTCTGAGACCCACGGATGATGCAGGACACTTCAAGCAGGACCTGGAAGGCTCTGGCCTTTTCCTTTGATAGGAAGGAGAAAGGTCTGGAAGGTGTGGTCGTTGTTATCCCTGGGAATGGGAGAAGCCTCGGCCCTGCGAGGGGCAGGGCAAGTGCTACTGTCCCCATTTCACAAAGCAGGAAACAGGCCCAGTGAGGGAGGCGACTTCCCCCATCCCAGGGGCGTCAGGGGTGGACCCCAGGCTCCAGGCTCTCAGGATGTGTCTACCGGGAGCCCAAGGCCCCGTCAAACACCCGCTATCACGTAGCTGCTCCAGCTCACGCCCTCCCTGCAGCTTCTTTACGCCAAGTGCCGCTCTCAAGTGGAAAAGGGGGAATCATTCAAAGACAGAACCTCTTTTTACATTTTATTTTTGATTTTTTAATTTTTATTTTAAACTGGTTTCATACAAAAAGCACCCTTTACGGTTCAGCACTCTTATAGAAACACCACAGGTCTGACTTAAGCAGAAAAAAAAATCCCAAGGAACCCTAGAAACTGATTTTGGTAGGGAATTTGGCCATCCAACTATAGGGCCTAAAATGTTCAGTGTGTCTAGGGCATGGGAGGTTGAAGGGAAGGGGGCAGAGGAATCAGAACCAGCATGTCATCCACCAAGACAAGCTTTTCCTTGAAAAGCCGGGACGCCTCTCTCTCCCCATCCACCCTCTGCCAGTGCCACCGTCAGACTCTCCTCCCCCCAGTTAGGGTCACACGCGTGTCCTGGTCCCCCAAGGGCCCATCCTCTCTCAGGCATCTCCTTTCTCCACCTGCATGAGAGCACAAACAAACGGTACCCAGGTGTTCAGAAGTGTGGAGCATGTACCGGTGGTGAGACATGAGACTCACTTTTTAAAATTTTATTTTAATAGTTATGCATTTACCTTCTTATGTCTCAGGAAAAACATAACTAGCGCCTCACACCCATGATCTCACAGATATTATTAGGACAGGGCTAACTAAGGTAGGAGAAGAGAAGAGCAGAGAGAGAGAGTGGGAGAGAGATAAATTAATATAAAGGTGCTTCAAAGAAAATGTTAAACAAATAATAGAAGGGCCTGGATATGGCAGAAAACCAAGTCTGCAAAGGGAGTAAATTAAGTGAGGATCTTTCTGCTTAGGGCACCTGAGTAGTGTGGACACTAAAGAGCTGAGAGAAAAATAAAACAAAACAAAACAAAACACCCACTTGAAAAAACAACATGCTTTAGGGAAAAATATAAGATGTTATGGAAAAACCCAAACAAACTTTATGGCCAACCGAATATTAACTATCACCTGGGGGAGAAAAACAGAACTTTATTAACTCACCACACTGAATGCTTCAGTTGTGTTGTTTTTTCACTTGAACTGCAAACAGGGTGGAAAAAGAGAGCCCTCAACTTTTCGGGGTACAGGGCCCCTCTAATCCAGCCCTCAGTACGAAGGGCTGCCGTCTGCGTCTCTGGGACAGATAGGCTCCTGGTCTCCCCCCGGCCCTGCTGAGGGCATCAGAAAGATGAGCACGGCCTCAGGAAGCTCAGAAAGGCCCCTCATGATGTGATGCAGGTGACTAGTGGGGTGACCACTGCCCTTCACAGACTGGGTCCCCAGGCCTGTCACCTCCAGGCCCCAGGAAGTAAGGGCTTCTCTAGGGATCTGATGGCTAGGCCAGGGCTCAGAACATCGAGTCTCCTTGACCAATCTTTCCAAAAACCCGTGGGCAAGGAAGCAACCCGGGGCCATTGGTGGCTCAGGAGGGCGCATCAGATAATCAGGGATGGGCTTTACGACGTAGCCCTCTGCCAGGGCCCGTCATGATCCGAGCCTCCCTGTGGCCCATTATCTGAGTGCTTGAACCCTGGATAACAACGAGTTCATAGAGAATGAAAGTGCTCGGCTTTAATTGTCTGTATTTAGTCACGCAAACAGAAGCAATGGTCTGAGAATGGCTAGTTAGCCGCTGACAGCCTCAGCTCCAGAGCCGGCTCTGAGGAGCGGTTGCAAATTGTTTTGATGGAGATTCTACCAGAACAGTAAATTTCCTCTTCAACCTGCTTGCCTGGAACAAGTTTTCTCTCCTTACTCCGTTTTTGCTCTCCCCCTTTTTCACCTTAAATGAAATTCCTGCCGCTGCTAATATCCAACAAATAAACATCATTTAGAAATTGAAGGCACTGAAAGAATGTGTGGTTTCTGTTAAATTTTCCCCTGTCAATCAATTCTGCATGTCTGCATGAGACCGATGATCGTATCATCATGTTAGTTTGCCTGACTTGTTCGGCACAAAGAAGGTGGGAACATTTTCTCAAGCAGGGATGTCAGCACTTGAAAAATCCATCACCATCTGTGCTCATTTTCTGAAAGGGAGAAAAACAACCCCTGTTTAAGAATACACCAGAACAAATAACTTGAATGTTTGAAAATAAACCACAGGGTCAAAGAAACTTTATAATGAAACGGGAAAGCAACAGTATTGTTCTCTCTTTATAACGCAGGGCTGGCGTACCTTCATCCGCCGCACTCTTTGCTCTAAAAATAGATATTAATAATGCCCACGGAAAGGCCCACGCCATGTGAAATGCATACAAACATGTTATTTTAAAAGCATCAGGCCTCTCTGGCAAGGCAAGGCCCTGGGGGAGCTTGTGAGATGGAGGTCTGTCCTGCTGCCCCGTCTCCCAAGCTTTGCCTGCCTGACCCTCCCCACTCCTTGCTCCGTGCTGCATCCCCTCCCTTACTTTTCCCATCTGAAGGGGAGCTGGAAGCCCCTCGACCCCCACAAGATGATCACCCGTAAAAGGGCAAAAAAGGAAAAACTTTCCCGACCAAACTTTTTGAGCAAAGCCCGTCGAAGCTGTCCTGCTATGCGAAGGCTGAAACAGGCAGAGATGTGAAGGAAAACATTGTCCCCCTTTAATAAACTTATAAGCCAAAAGCATTTTAATCTAATTTTTCTTTCTGTATCTTGCTATTGTACTTTGTCATGAGGAGGTCTCACATAAATAATGTAGTGTTCTTATGAAAGTTTTTAAGGCACCAGAGTTGGACAGCAGTGTTACAAATGATATCCAACACAAAGAATATCAATTAATCAAATGGTAAAACACTACAAGAACTCACAATACACAAGCAGCACAGGGAAAGATAAATTGATTTTTGCTGCAGCACTGCGCCTTTTCAGCAGCACAACTGTGTGAAAAATACCAGTTAAAAAGTGTGCTGAGGCAGCAAAACCATTTAATACTCCACAAACAGTTATCTAAGGCAACGTCCAATAACCAGACAGTACAGTAATGTGACCTACATACTAACAAAATCATTTTTAGACATGGAAGCGACTCCACACTCGCCCACTTGATATCAGTTAGATAACCAGGATCTTTTTCAACCTGCCCAGAAGTTTGTGTTTTCCCCTTTTTGTCGCTTTCTACCGCTAAAATGTGGCGACAACGCAGACAGCGATTAGAAAGACTAAGCAAACACTTTTCTCCTTAAGTTACTTTATTATAACTGGACACTTCTCAAGTCTCTGCATTTTCACACGGTTTCTTGCTTGTTTGTTTGGATTTCTTTACATTTCTTCTTTGGTGTCCCAGTGGACTCCTTGTCTTGTTCAGAGCTTTAGCCCTAAATCAGGGTGGGAAATTCTCTACTTGTCAGAGGACGCGTCTTCTCCACTCACGCCTTCAACCCCGCTTTTGGGAGCTCTTACCTGGTATAGTAAGTTGGGCAGGGGAAGGGGGCATGGGGGACTTGTAAGCAATGTAATGGGTCAGTGTAATCCAAGGTCCCTGTAAGGTCACCAAAGACCCCCGGCACAGCCCACTTCCCAGGAAATCATGGGAAAATGGCATGGAGCAAAGATGCTCAAGGGACAGGCTGCTAGGAGTCAAGGGAGAGCAGTCCGCCAGCTCTGAGCCCAACTGTGCCAACAGAGAGCCTTCCCGAGCCTTACACTTCCCCAGCTGTCAGGAGAGGAGTGACCCTTAGGACCCAGGAGCCTCAGGGGACTCTCACAGACCTTCCTGCCAGGCCTCCACTCCCTCCAATAGCTGACTCGGAACTGCAATAACCAGTTATTTAACAGATGAGGACACTCACGGCCTAGAAAGTTTCAGTCTCCCCCTCCCTGTCATGGAACAAGAGAAGCAAGATGGTGCCCAATTCAAGAATTCTTCCCCCATTGGAGTTGAGTGCCAGCTTTGTAAGTCCTTTAAAAAAACTTCTCTTTCTTAACCTTTCTCCCACCCCATTTCAGTCTTCAGAACTTATGACTGATAATCCTCTTTGTTTCGAGAAAAGCATGGTTCACACACAAAAAAAAAATTCACAAGATTACATGGAGAGATCTCCAAGTCCCCCCAAAATAATGCCATAGCAGTCAAGTTCACCTCAGTCCACATCTTTGAGTATTTTTTAGGGTAATGTTACCCTTTATGCACCAAGCTAATAGAGAAAACCCAAACACCTCTATCCCTAAAATGCAGCAGGTAGAATCCTGGATTCTGCTCTAGGTTCTAACACCCACCTCCAAAGGTGAGAGCTGGCGCCTCCCTTGAGATGTGCTTCGTAACTTCTCCAGGACGTCACCATCCATCAGCCAGAGCCCGTGTTAATACAGGCCTTCACATAATGAATGGTATACTTTGCAGATTTCTGTTTCCAGAAAAGAATGATTTAATATCATAAAATAAAGCTCCAGACCTCCATGCCAATTACTGTGTTTAAGTCATCGAAAGCCACCCAGGAAGGTTAGGGGAGCATGCCAGTGTTAAAGGAATGTGTAACCCATCTGTAAAGAGAGGCCAAGCTATGCCACTTTCTGTGTAAGAAGAGCAGCTCACTAAAAGCTTCAACACAGTGAGAAGAAAATGTCAGACACCACAACCTTATTGCATTGGCGATAAACACGAGCCAATAACTAAATCATTGTCGCCAGTTTTACTTGTGGGTCAGGCTGAGAAATACTGAAACACATAATAAAGTTCTTACTGTATTTTAATAGAAAAAGGAAAACCATAGAGATCATAGCCTACTGACAATTCCAAAAGGCTATGAAGCAACAAGGAATGGGTAGGAAGACAGAGGCTCTTGGTTGAATGAGTGAGGGTGACTCTTGGTTGAACTGGCAGAGTGGGAACGGAGGCAAGGAAGCACACCTTCGTACCTGACCTTCTGTTTGGCCTCTTCTTAGAGTCTGCTCTGAGACCCTAAACAGAAGATTTCAATGAGGAAACAATGAAAATCTACAAAAATTAAAAGTATCCCTCATATAAGACCAATGTACCTGAGGGTGCAGATGGCTGTATCTTTTTCTGCATGTTCTCTGGCCTGGGAACAGTGCCCAGCTAATCACAGTGTTCTCTGAACATGACAGCCATGCTTCACTCAGCAATGGCTAGCTTTCGTCTTTTCAAAAAAAAAAAAAAAAAAAAAAGAAGAGGCAATATTTCACAGATCAATCAAAAAATAAAGGTAAGGTATTTAAATTATTTTAATATCAAGTGTTTTTCAAAGCTATAAATATATATGAGGGGACTAATTGTAAACTTCTTCCAGAAACCCAAATCCAAATTCATGTTGCCATGCGAATTCAATGATAATAAATTACATCCTTCTAAGTAAAGCATCCACTGTAATAAAACACCCACCCTAGAGAACTCAGAAGCCCTGATCCCAGCTAAAAGGATTCATGCCTTTAGAATTCTGGGCATATATATTATTTTTCTGTCGGTTCTCTCAATTACTGATGTTCTCTATGTAATGAATTTCCTGAGGTTTGATGTGTGATTATGGCTATATTTTTATCTATATGTTTTGTGGTTCTTGTACTTAAGCTTTTTGCTCACAAATCTTTATTAAAAGTACTAAATTGTAAAAAGCACATTCATATTTCATTCAGTGTTCCGTACAGAAATGTGAGTTTTTGCAGCAAACACAGCTGCGTAGAGAAAGTTACCATAAAATAACACACTTAGACTATTGATCTCTACTCTTTGAACATTTCAGTTCAGAAGTAACTTTACTGAAACCAGATTTTCTAGAACTTTCCATCTTCTTCCTAACACAAACTCATCACCACCTTTTCAATTTTCCAAATCAAAATCAAAGGTTAAAAATTCCCTTTGAATCTCATGCACTTTTAAACAAAAGCCAAAAGCAAACCCATAGACATTTCCAATGTGGTTTGTCTCACTCTGAGACCCTGACAGTCTTCATCTGTTCTTTCAAAATATTAGAGGTAAGAGCCTTACACACCCAACACACATACACCCCTGTGATAGCCACAGGTCTTTAGATCTTAACTTGAAATGAACAAGCAGAGGAAAGAGAATAATCTTGCTGTGCGGTGAGAGGGTCCAGGTACAGAGCCAGGAAATGGCATGGCAGAGACGAGATAAAGGCCCCCTCGAGTCCTGGGGGTCCGAAGGTATCAGTTCAAGCCACCAAGAGAGGAGAGGAATTCAAAGACTGACCCGTGTAAATGAGCACCTCTTTACAAAACATCTCTCCAGGGAATGCACACGCAGGCCTGGTCAGCTAGCAAGCCACTGACCTTTTGCAAAAAAGGAAGGTAGAATTAAAACTGCCAGTAAGGCAAAACAATTACTCAACACACAGATTTCATGAGCAAATGAATAAATGAGTGAATAATGTGAACATTTGTCAGTGGTAGTCAGCATAATAAATGAATCTGATATTAAAATTCGGAGGGAAAGGAACTGATGAGACCCTGGCCCGGGCTCCATCCCGTGGTGGACGGAGTGAGGACGGGCCCTTAATGGTACAGCCTCTCCCTGCTCTCAGCGGCCACCCCTGCCTGAAGCCCAGCCCCTGAAGGAGGGGCCAGGACATAAGCCTGCCTCGGTCCTGACCCAGTCTTGTCTAGAAGAGTCCTCCAGGTGACCAGGGTGGACTCCTGGAGCCCGAGGCCAAGCCCCGGGTCACCAAACAGTCGGGAGAATGTGGGGTGTGGGACAGGCCCCACCCAACACAGAGGCCCCAGGGCCTCCAACGTGGGTGCTGGAGAAAAGCAGAGGAGACACCAACCGCAGCTTTCTCGATAAGGGCAGGGGCTGGGGTTCAGGACATATCTGAGAGGCGTGTAACTGAGGCCATGAGCTGCCTGGGTAGGAGCTCCCTGGGAACACTGACTGCCCAGATGCTCGCTTCAAGTCACGCCTCCGTTCCCAAAGCCCTTTGTTTACCAAGCAGACGGAGGGCTCCCCACCCTCCCCCTGCACATGGGGTGCTCGGGGGTCCAATGAGGACACCGCCTCTCCCTCTACAGTCTCCCACCCAGTTCGAGCCCACGGGTTTCCTCCACTTCCCTGATGTGGAGCGCACACCATCCGTCCCATCTGGGAAACCAAGGCCCAGAAAGGAGAAAGCACAGCCTCAGGCCCTGAACTGCAGGGCCTCTGGCCTCCTACCCTCCATGCCCCAGGCCTCCCCAATCTTCTCAGGCTGCTTTCCTGGGCTGTTACTTGAAATTCTGCAGAGCTTCAGATGAACAAATGTGCCGGGGACAGATCCGTCTGTCTGCCCCAGGCAGTCTCCCCGACCCAGAGGTGAGGGACAGCCAGGAGCCCTCCCGAGGCCACACACCCTCCTCTGATGGAGGTGCCTTTGCCAACTGGCGGGCAGCTGCAAGCATGCCTTTGCTCCTAGAGCTCCTCTCCAGCCCCATTAAGGGGACTTGGGCCAGTCTGTTACCCATGTTTCCCCAAAACTGGGGGGAGATCAAGGCACTGGCAAGTTGCCCCACGAGAGGCAGTCCTGTGGGCCCTGGCCTCCCACCCTCTCTAATATGGCAACCTCGACCCTCTCCCCGCGCCCACCTCCCACCCCCGCTTTCATTCCAGACTGAATGGGAGCAAAGCACTGCTCAAGTCGCCTTACCTGTCAGCCCAAATGTTAGGGAAATCGCTCCCTCCCTCCCCCTTCACTGGGGACAGGCAGCAGGAGTCCCTGACTGCTCACCAACCTGGCTCCCCCTTGTCAAATCAGCCAAGTGAGGAGGGCGGGAGCTGGGTAACAAACCTGGCTCCAGCTCTGACAAATTCTCTGGGCCTCAGCTTTGCCATCTGGAGAATGGGGTAATGACTTCCTCTCCCTCCCTTCAGGGATGTCTGTAAAGCTCAAATGAAGAAAGCATAAGTGAATTGGCTTTAAAAATTGTCCATCAGGTTCTGCAGGGTAACCCCAGGAAGAGGCCTCGAGACAAAGATGGAAGAGCAGGGGTCTGTGTGGGAGGTGATGCCAGGAAGTGCCAGTCGGTGGGCTAGTGGGGATGTGGGGGAGGAAGGAAGCCAAGAGAGAGTGGGCAAAGGGGTGGGCTAGCCTGAGGGCAACTGGGCCTTGATCCCACCTGGGTGCTCTGAGACCCTGAACGGGACCCACACCAGGCTGTCCCAGTAAAGAAGCGAAGAGGCTGGGCTCCATCTGCCAGCTGCCATCCCAGCTTTGACAGAGGGCTGCCCCGGAAGTATTACCTCCTCGCACTTCCAACCTGCCACCACCACAGGCCTTATACACGCCAGTGGAGAGACAGACAGACAGAGACAGAAAGCCCAGGAGAGCCTCAGATGCATGCCTTAGGAAGCAGCAGTTGACTGTGTGGGCCAAGGGGCACTGACACTGTTTGGCTATGTTAGTGTCAGAAAACAAACAGGTAACCAGACGCTCTTTTCATACACAACCCATAGGTGTCTTCTTTCCAGAGAAACTGTGAACCTAGCTGATCATGGAAACTTAGTGAAAAAGAAACACTTTTGGAGGCTGTCCTGGGGTAAGCCTCCAGTCAGCTCACCTCTGTCCTCCACCTTCAGCCCTGGATCCATCTCTCCATCACACAGAACCTGTCCTGAGCACAGATGCGACAGCCACCGAGCTAACTGGTGGGAGTGGAACAGGCATGATTGGGACAGGGTTCTGCCCTCCGGGAGTTTGGAGTCACGACTGAAAGATAGAGTAGGCTTGATGACAGTGAGGACACAAGTGACATGCCCTGTCCCTTTTCCAGGAGACCTGGACACCAGCTCAGAAAAACCCTCTTAACCCAGAGCTCATGGGCATTGAAAAATGAAACATAATCAAAGAGTCTAGAGCCAAAGTGTTTGCAGGTGAAAACCTCAAGTGTCCATAAAATCCACTGAATCAGAACCACTGATTCTCTGAGCATCCCTGCAAATGGAGGTTTCCCTACGTTGGTATTCCAGCTCCCAATGTCAGGAAGAATTATGTAAAAATCACAGATAAAACAGAGTTTATAGTCCAATAGGGAAAAAAGGTATGAACTAAGTAACACAGCACCAAGTGTGACATTATCATTTGTTCCTGCTTTGCCAGCCAGACCTGGTGACTGGTATCTGGTGCATGCATTCCAGACATACTAAGTGCTCTCTGTGTGCAGGTACCAGGGTGCAGGGCAAGGCAAGGGAGGGAAGCACAGCCCTGCCCTCGGGGACAGTGTGGGGAAGGCAACGACCAGCCTAGGGACAGGTCAGTCTCATCGAGAGTATGGTGAACACCAGCCCAGGCCACTGGGGAGTTTATGTGGAGGATGGAGATGGGGTTGACCTTCTAGACAGAAGGCACAGCAAGAAGGCCCACGAGGAAGGTGGCGGGGGCGGGGGTACCTGGAGCATGTGAGGACCAGCCAACAGGAGTCATTAAGCCAGTGGCTTATGGGCTGCAGCCTGACCCTCTCTGCTCTACAGACTTTCAGACTCCAAAAGAGGACACTGTCACTTGAGAGTGTCCCAAGGCTAAGTTCTAGAGCTGAGTTGTAGTCCTGTGTCTGTCACTCAGAGGCTGTGTGGACAAAACGTCTCACTTCCCCTGTCAGAGTCCCAGTCTCTGCAGACATCCTGGGTCTCTGTACAAATCCGGTAGGATCCTGCATGTGACCCTCCAATGCACTGCGGAAAGCAACAGGCATTGTTAGGGGGGACTGAGCCCCAAAGACTCGAAACCCTGGGTTGGAGTTCCAGAGCTTGCCCGCAGCAGAGCTAGAACTGGAACCGTCCCTGGTCCCAGAGCATCCTCCATGTGGCCATGTCCCCGAGTCCTTCCTCATCCACGATGCTCAGAGCCTTCCACCTCCCTCGGAACATCAACTCAATCTGCTTAGGGGCTTCTGAAGAAACAAAAGCCCTCTCTTTTCCTTCATTACCGTGGCGATATGTGTACTATCCTATCTTAGAATGATTTCCTCTGCCTTACCCCCAAACCTCCTTATTAGTGACGGAGAAAATACTGTATACAAACAGCTATTATAAAAATCGTTTCTATAATATGCTCAAAAGTTCTCTACATCTTTATTTAGTGTCAGTGTCATTTCCATGAAAGTAACTCGGGTCCCGACACCTTGACACCAGCTCTGCAGAGTCCTCCACATGCCCTCCTCAGCCTGCAGAGCTGGGGCTGGTGTCGCTGAGCACACACAAGCACCTGGCAGGGACCTGTCTGCACCCTGCCTAATTCCCATATTTCCCGGGCTTTTTTTTTTCAGCATCATACATTATATTTAAGTCTCTCCAGCAATACAAATTTCAATTTGGCCAAGCTCTTTAATATTAATAGTTGTCAATCCAAATGCAGAGTGTATAATAAAAAATTTAATCGAAACGAATAGCTCACATATTTCTCTACCTCCTAAATATAGTTACCAATTAGACAAAAGATTTGGTTATATAACTTTGTAGAATTAAGGCCACCTACTAAAGACCACCAGTTAGGACTGAAAAAGCCAAAATTCCTGATTCCATTCTGTTAATTATTTTGAAAGATAAAGCACAGAGCTGGTTAGTGACAGAGCTGGGACTGGACCCTACACACACTCACGCGCACCCTCGTGCCCTCAAACACTGAGGATCCCAGAGTCCTGGGTACCACCCTGGCCTGGCCTGGCTCCCCATCTGCAGTGCATCCTGCTGGGCACTGCGGGTATTTCTTCTGCAAACAACTCCAGGCCTGTTTCATGAGCTGCTCTGGGCTCGGCCCTGAGCTACGTCAAGCAGGAAGTTTAAATGAAATGGCTCCCAAGTTCCTTAAATGGTTTAATAAAACATATACTGACTGCAATGTGCAGTTTATAGTGGCAAACTGTTGCCCCTCAGTTGGGAAAAATGACCTCCAGTCGGCAATATTCCTTTCAGCTTCATGATTCTAGTCCGCTGTTGGCCATTCCCTCAACCCACCGGGCAATTCTTTTCCATAACAAGGCTGACTGCAGCCACCGTGTGTGTCACTGCCAAAGGTGCCTCCACAAGGCACACTCCGTGATGAGACAAAAGACACAGCAGGCAGATGACACGGACACATACAGAGCAAAGGCGCTGTTCAGAGAGCAGGGAGACGCCAGAAAATAAGTGCAGGGGATTCAGAGAGATTCGAGGAAATTAAATGCAGTATCAGACAGAAATCTCTGTGTGCGTGAGTGTGTGTGTGTGTGTGTGTGTGTGTGTGTGTGTGTGTGTGAGATCCCTACTCAACGCCACTCAGAACCGGGATGGGCAACAAGTTAAACAGATCTGAGGGGCAATGCCTCAGCTCCACAAACGCTCTTGGCTCTGCAGCCATAAGATTTAGAAAATGCAGAGAGGGTATGATATGAATTTCTAAATCTCTACTATATTAATAACAAATAGCTATTAATAACACTTCTAATCATACATGTCATTTCTGATATTTGGTGCTGAAAGGTTCTGCCTCATCTAAAAAAGTACTGGAATCTGACTGCCAGAAACTGATGACCTTTTATCCTAAACTGTGCATTGGGATGGCTTGTTAAGCTCATTAGTATTATACGGTGAATTAGATTAGACATTTTATGATTTTTCAAAAAAGCTTTTTTGATATAAAAAAGCAGCCATTTCCTTTTTTGACATTTTTCATTTTTAAGGTAATAAAAACCGCACATGTATACCATGGCATAATGGATTAATTAAGGAATATTATGTTTATCCTAACTCTTGACCGAGTTGTACATCTTCATAACTCACTCATAAAAATTAATGCGTTATCTTATACCACGGGATGCTAGACCTATTTTTTCCAAACCTGCTCAGAATACATTGTTCTAAGTTGGATCATTCTGAGAAATAGTGAATACCATATTCTGATATCATCAGTCCAAAATTATATTGTTATTTTAAAACGTTGTATTAGTATATATAAAATCTAAACCTTCTTACTCCTGTGGATTTGAATTGTCAGGCTATTCTCTCTCAGGAGATCAAGTTGCTCCCCCCACCTACACGCACACGCAGCCTAGTTTATACCTCCTCTCATTCACAATGGATTTGTTATTTAAAAAACACATGCATTGCATCAAAGAATCACTGGACAATATTTTTTGGCTATTTCTTTGTGTCTTGATGGTAGATGTGAATATAAAAGAATATTCATGCAAGTTTCATAAAGGCCCCAGATTTCTAAATCAACAGATGAAAAATCCCTAAAAATAATAATGTCCAGATGTTTCTTATTTAATGTTGCCAATCACAAAAGTGATAGAATTTGTGAATTTCAAGGTATTCATAATTTATAGAGGATTATAATTTTTTATCAAGGGAGCATCCAGGGCAATTAAAATCAGCGATTTCAATAAACACAAATGATTCTCTCACAAAGGCTACCTTTATAACCTTGACCTCACACCACAAAACCCACACTCTCATGCTGCAGATTCTCTTTCTTTTCCAGGCCCCCTTCTCAGGGGAGAATGTAACTTGCCAGGTCTAAACTGCAGATTGTTTTTAATGTACTAGAACTTCAGAATCGGAGGGACTCTTAGGAATCATATAAACCTAATTTCTCTTTTTATTGGTGAGAAAACTGAGGTCCAGGAATATGTCTGACCCAAAGTCCCTCAGCTGAGATGTAAGAAAGAAGCTACCAGAATCTTCTGAGGTGCAGGCTGGGGCATTGTCCACCCACTAAAATTTATGTTCAGAGTTAATATAACTCCAGGACACTGGCATTGGCAAAGGAGCTTGTGAAACATGGAGACTCCCAGGCCCCTTTCCAGACTAGCACGCCTCCAGGTTGAGGCCTGGGAACCTCACAGGAAACAGGCTCTCCTGGTAATTCCTAAACCACCACCACAAGGTGCTACCTGGTCCATGTCTCCCAGACTCCTAAAGTTTCTTGGTCGTGAGACAGGATGAAGGAGTCAGCAAACTGTTCTTCCATAGTTGACAATCTTAACGTCCCCACCCCAGAGCTACCAGCATTAGGAAACTCTCATTCAAATGGCCACCAGGAGAATCTGTGTCTGAGAGACTGGAGGGTGGGGTGGCAGACAGAGGCCAGCCTGGCACACATGAGACCTCCCTCTGGGAAACCCTGGAAGAGACGCGAAGCTCCAACTCCACATTCTGGGCCAGGCCAAACCCTCAGCTTCAATGGTCCTTGGCACTGCCCAAGGTGGAGAAAGAGCACGGGTCCCTCTGCACAGCTAGTGATGAGGGTGTGACGCACAGAGGACACCCTGGGCATGTTGCCTCTGGCTCAGATGCAACCTAGAGGCTGGGCTTGACCCGAAGCATGTGCTGATGCCTCCTTGATTTCTGACGGGTTCTCAGGTTTAGCTCACGGTTCTAAAGGGAAAGGGGTGCTAGGAGGACCTGGTTGGATTCCTGGAGGCATGAGGTCTATGTAGAAAACTCAACTCATAAAGTATATTCTCTGCAAGGCCAGGAGGCTGCTGCTTCCTGGCACGTCAGCTACCCAAGCTCTATGTATGGACTAGAGTTAAGCGCAGACTCATGGCCGAGGCTGCTCATTTAGTCTTGAAAAAGGGCTACTTGAGGGAGAGCCTCACCCCGGTACATGGCCACTCCTTCACCTGAGCTGTCATTCTCTCTACATATTCTAAGATAATATCTGCATGTCTTATCTTTTGGCTACATCCTCCTGCTACCCTGCAGAAAAGATGGTGTGTGCCCTACCTGGGTGGCTGGCGCCTGTGACCCTGTCGGGGGGGAAAAGGTTTATCTGCACCCTCACAAGGTGCAGCTCCATTCCAGAACATGTCAGCTATCTGAATTGAACAACCTTTTTAAAGTTCAGTCATAAATCCCTCAAAGGTTCAAAAGAGAAATGCCTTGGGGTCAAATGTGTTCTATTAAGAAAATCACTTAGGTAGAAATTTTGATAAGCTGGATGTAAACTTTCCCACACATATCTTTGCCAGGCACACTAAAAGATTACAGAATTGCATCTAGAAAGACTCCAGTAATAAGGTACCTAATGACATCACAGTAGAGTTTCCAAATCAACCTTTCATTAGACCTATCTAGTTGAAAGTTGAAGATGGACAAATTGAAGGGAAGGTGCTTGGCGTGATGCTGGACTGGGCTTCAAGAGGATTTTGGAAATCTTGTGGGGATGGTCTCAGTATCTGAAACACAGGGGACGCAGCATAGTTATGGCCACCGGGGTGGGTCTTGGCTGGCTGGGGCTTCACACTGATTGTGGGGCATCTCAGGCCATCACTAAGCTTCTGCTGAGTGAGCTCTGCTCTCACATCTTCTCTCCACTGTCAGACACCAGCTCTAAACTCTCAGGCCCAAGTCACATCAGGGGAGCCCAGTGCAAGTGCAAGATCAACAGCAGGTGGCTCAAATGAGGGCTAAAGGATGCTGCAGCCTCCGCCACCCAGGGCCCGATGCCACTCGGAAGACCACGTGTCCATGAGCGCCTCCCTCCCCCCAAACTCTGACCCATGCACACCGGGTGAGCAGGGAGAAGAGCTCTCTCTAACATGACGTCTCGGCAAGAACCTGCTGTGTTGGACACATCCTGATCCCCCAGGGCTGCCGGGGCAGAGAGCAAGCTGAGGGCTGGCCGAGCCAGCTGCCCTGAGCCAGCAGCTGCAGAAGCACCGCCTGGACACCAGAAAGATCCACCTAACCTTCCCCTTGGCCGGTTCCCAGACTCTCCCCCCAGACACTTCTGCACAGTTAAAGGCTGAAGGAAGTGGCTGTGACCCAAGAGGAAGCTCACTGGCCAAGGCCTCCTGGATCTGTGACCAAGGACGGCCACAGTGACTTCTTCCAAGGGGCTGGCCACTCTGCGCAGCTAGGGGCTCTGAGTGCTGCCACCTGGCCCAGGCCTGTCATCTGGGCAGTGGACCTGCGGGCCAATGGACCTGCTCTGCTCTTTTCCCAAAATACCTGCAGGATAAGCCTTGTCCATGCACTCCATTGCCCTTACCAAGAGCAATGCCCATTTCCCTCCAGCCTGAACAACGGCCACTTTCCTCTACCCTCTCTTAGTCTGGGAGGCAGCAGCAAATACTTGGGATACACACAAAATGGGATAATGACAGTACTTATTTCATGAGGTCGTTACAAGAATTAAATGAGATCATGCACATAGACTGAGGACAGCGCCTGGCACTTGGTAAATAGTCACTAGGCCCTAACAGCTGTCCACATTGGATTTCACCACGAGCAGAGCTGCAGAACACCATGCCAGGCCCCCGCCCCCAGACGCCTCCCCGAGGTGTGAGCATTGAGAGGCAAGAGGGAACATTCAACAACTATGGTGCGACAGGCCAGGATTTGGGGCAAAAATGACCACATCTGGCAACAAAGAGGACCAAAGAACCTGCCTGGTTTTCCTCTCAGTTGCAGAATAAATATTCACCAGACCCATGATTAAAAGTCTTGCCTTTAGTTCAGAGGTTTGCAAACATTTTTTCTACCCACAAATCCTTTTCAAATGAAAGCTTACCAAGGAAGTTCACTGTATAAAACAGATGCCCATGAAGTGACCCTGGTTGGAGGGGTTGGTATATCCTGGAGCCTCCGCGCCTACTCCCTCGTGGTCTGTGTAATGACCATCAACTTAATTGATGACATTAGATCAGTGGTTCTCAAAGTGCAGTCACAGGACCGGCAACAACAACATTGCCTCGGAACTTGTTAGAAGTTCAAATACTTCGACCCACCCCAGACCTTCTGAATCATAAATCTGGGTCGGGGCCCAGAGCTGTGTTTTCACAAGCCCTCCAGGCGATTTCAGATGCCACTACACCAGTGGTTCGCACCCAGCTACACATGAGCACCCATGCTCAACGCCTCCCCCCGATGTGATTCCTGATTTCACTGGTCTGGGGTGGGGTCCAGACGCTGGTAAGTCTTGGGAGCTCCCCAGGCAGATCTAGTCAGCAGCCACCATCTAGTCCCTGGCTACCCTCAGTGTGGTCCACGGAGCAGCATGGCCTGGGTACCTGTTAGGTGTATGGATCTCAGTCCCCCAGACCTACTGAGCCAGACTCTGCATGTTACCAAGATCCTCTGGGGGGGTGTGTGGACATCCCTACCACTCTAGTCTAGGTAGTCCCGTTTAAGACCTGGAAAGAACCTTAGACTCCATGTGGGTCAAACCACTCACCCCCTGGGTGGTCACCTGAGGCCACATGGCCTGAGACTTCCCAGGTCACCCCAGCTACTGCAGCAGGTGGGGGATCAGGCCAGCCCTCCTTCCCACGACCACACAGCCTCCAGCCAAGCGTGTTTTGCCTAAACCTTCCCTCTGAACTTCTCTCTGTCTTCAGTCCCTGAGGCCTCAGAGGAGAGAAGGGGTGGAGGCTGCCCCCCACCCCTGAGAAGGCAGGAGCTGGGTGGTGCCTGGGGGTGGCAGTGATTCCCTCAGGCCATTCTGCAAACACACGAAGATCCTTCCAGGGGGCTTCCCACTCACTGTCTTGTTACTGGAGGTCTGATAATATTTGGGATGTCACATTTCTAGAAACACTGAAGTCATGTTTAAATGCACACATATCGGGGCCTGGAGAGGAGAAACAGAAATTTGGTGAATGATTCCAGCATGGGCCATACTTACGGTTTTTACTGCAGATGTTGTCTCAAGTTATATTTTGTTAAGGAACAAAAGCTCTACTGTCGAGCCAAGCTCACTCATAAGAGCATCATGTGTGTTATGAACTGTGTTTAGACAGGAAACAATCCACACACATGGACAAGGGCAGGTTGACTATCTTTCTGCAGTATTTCAGGAAGAAAATAGAAATGGCTTCAGGGTAGGGAAAATTCAACACACACACTGCTCCACCCAGACTATCCTGACAAACACACACACACACACACACACACACACACACACACACACACACACACACACACACACACACGGTCTCCACCTCCCCATCCAAAGTTCCCTCCCCTCTGGACTGGCAAGTTTGGCTTACGACCAGGCCAAGAACCAAACTTAATCTTTAAACAGAAAGAAAAGTCACACATAGCCCCATCTCCCAAACGCATGAGCTTATGTTATCACTCATTCCTCCCACTTATTCTCAGGCACAAAGCAATTACCAAACTAACTCATCCCTTGAACATCTACCAAGCACCTATGAGGGGCAGGCCCCTTGTTTGAGGCATTACCATAAATTTTCAAGGATGAAACTCAGAATCCAAAAGCCATTGCTGTCTTTCTTGCAATGTGCTAACATGCCAATCACATTATCAACTCAGATTATCATACTTCCCTTTGTGCAAAATGAATTGAGCCAGAAAACTGTAAGGGTAGGAGTCCAGTTCTGCCAGGCTTAAACCACAGCCAAAAGTTCACAAAAAAACACCGCCGCACTTCACTCTGCGACCACACGAAGGCTATTGTTGAAATACAGCAGTCCCTGGGGGGAAGGCCATGCATTCCCAACAACGAAAGGAGATCCCATCTCTTTGCTTGAGGTGGATGCAAGACCAACTGCTTCCTGCAGTCCCAACACCCCCTAAACACTTGGACTGAGAGGTTATTTCCTTGATGCATACAAATATGTAAAATCAACTCAGAATTTTCTCTCCATTGACGAAAGAACAAATAACTATCCACGCTTTGTCCTCTGTATGAAGAAATATCAGAAGGTTCCTGGTACCAAGTCCACACATCCTGGTGGACCAAGAGGGTGGTAAGGAGAGGAGAAGGCCGAGAGAAATAACTGTCTGATCCCTCGTTGGCAACAGCTGACCACCTGAGCCCAAGAGGCCAAGGGGGTGCCCAAGACAGTCTCTGGAAATGGGAGAGCAGATCTCCACAATCGGAGAAAAAGACTTGGAGCAGGCCAAAGATATCCATGCCAGTATTCACGCCCAACGACATGTGATAAAGAGAATGAAAGGGGAAGAATCAACCAGAGCGTTCTCCTCTTGACCGTATACCTCGGCTTTCTTTTCTCTGGGTTAGGAATTCACGTTTGTAACGCAAGAAGAAGTTATTGGTTGGCTTAGCTTTTCTTCTAACCCTAAAGAAATGTTGTACATGTAGACACAGGCATCCTGAAACTATCTCCTTCTTCAGCAAAGCTGAGAGCTCATCCCACGGTGCAGCACAGGACACAGGTCTTGGAATTTAAATATAAGAAATAAAGCAAAGCTCAGCTCACCTAGCGCCTCCTCCCGGCTTCATTCTCTCCCTCAGTCTGCCACCTCTCCCAACGACAGCATCAGATTTTTATACACTTACAATTTTTTTTCAACTAGGACGGGATCTCAGGCTTGCTAAAACCCCAGTAGGTGGTCCCTGTAAAGAGCAACCTCCAAATGATTACATTTAAAGTGATAGTGACCAGGGCACAGGGACAGGCACGTGCGTCCTGGTCTGGCCATTTTCTGATGTGTGACTTGTGCAAGAAAGTTACCTTTGTTGCGCCTCACTTTCTTCGCAAAGTGGGCTGCGGAGGGGATTAAACAAGATATGGGGTCCCAAGTTCTGACCACAGGGCAGGGTTAACCAATGCTTTCTGTAAAGGACCAGGTGGGAAATATTTTAGGCTCTTCGGGTTACACAATCTCTGTCCCAACTGCCCTACTCTGCCACTATAGTGTGAAAGCAGCCACAGATGATACGTAAATGAGTGGGCTGCCTGTGTGCCAAGAAAACTGTATCTATGAACACTGAAATTTGAATTTCATGTAATTTGCATGTGTCCCAAAACATTGTTTTCCTTTTGATTTTTTTCATTCATTCAGAAATGTAAAAGCCATTCTTTGCTTTTGCAAAACTAGGCAGAACCACAATGACATACTACCTCACATGCATTAAGATGGCTACCATCAAAAAGAAACAGAAAATAAGTGTTGGCGAGGTTGTGAAAAAATTGGAACTCTTGTGCACTCTTGGTAGGAGCGTAAGATGGTGCAGCCACTATGGAAAATAATACAGCAGTTCCTCCAAAAATTAAAAATAAAATTACCATATGATCCAGCAGTTCCACTTTTGGAAAGAATTGAAAGCAGGGTCGCCAAGAAATATTTGTACACCTATGGTTATAGCAGCATCGTTCACGATAGCCAAGAGGTAGAAGCAACCCAAGTGTCCATTGATGGATGAACGGATAACACACACTGGAATATTATTCAGCCTTAAAAAAGAAGGAAATCCTGTCACCTGCTACAACATGGATGAACCTTGAGGACATTATGCTAAGCAAAATAAGCCAGCAGCAAATGACAAGTACTGTTTGATTCCACTTATATGAGGTAGCTATAGGGTAGTCAAATTCACAAAGAGAAAGTAGAAGGGTGGCTGCCAGAGGATGGGGGAGAAGAGAGAAAAGAATGTTTAATGGGTATAGAATTTCATTTGGGGAAAATGAAAAATTTCTGGAGGGGGACTGTGGTGATGGTTGACAACAGCGTGAATGTACTTAACGCCACTGACCTGTACACTTAAAACCAGTCAAGATAGATTTTACATTGTGTGCATTTTGTCACAATTTTTAAAGTATTTCTAAATGTTTTAAAAAAACAGGCAGTGTGCCAAGTGTGACCCACTGTGGCTGTGGTCTACTAGCCCCTGGCATACGGCATAAGAGCAGCACAATAGACATCACCTGAAAAAGGAAGATGAGTGGAAGGGTATCGGGGTTACAAGTGAAAAGAGGGCTTACAGGCAGATGAAGAGATTTCTAAGACTTATTCATTCAAGTCTTTACCAAGCACCCACTCTGGGGCCAATAACCATCTGGGTATAGACACAAAACTAGAGAGAGAGGCATTCTAGGCCCTAGAGCCCAAGCCTCTCCTCCCTCCGGCTCAGCGCTGTTTGAAGGAAGTCCACTCTGCACGTGTGAGGGCACACCCTGGGGTGCACGGTGAGGGGAGGGCCGTGAGAAAGGGAGGGGGCAAGGCCACACCGGCTCAGACGTGGAGGCAAACCCTCCTTGGAGTGGTCAGTGATCTTGTCAGGGATGGAAAAGTTCAATGACTACAAGGGTGAGTTTAATTATATGTTGTCGCTGACTAGCAGTGGTTCCGATGGTACAATTACACATGTAATTTATCAGCAAGATACTTGCATACATAATAAACCAAAAGCAAAACATTAAATTTCAGTGGATGCTAAAAATACAAGATTGGGCCATGATGCAGAGCAGTCTCACTTGCATGGGGTGGCGGAGAAAAGCCAAGAACCTCCACTCCCTTTTAAGAGCTGACTGTCCCCACCCACCATGACCACGTGGCATCCATCCCAGGAATGCACGCCCCAAACACCAAGTAAATCCCAGTGGTGTGTCAACAACTCTCCTTCCACAAAGGAAATGGGATGGGGAAGCTGACTTAGGAAACTCACCACCCTTTCTGATGTTCTCTGAACTTGCTAACCACGGTCCCCAGGGGTGCCAGGAAGACCGCATGCCTGGCAACTTCTCCAGGCTCTTAGCTCTGGTATGAGTCTGAGGGGGGAAGGCTAATTATCTGAAAATGGCCTATACTTTCCTTAATCTTGAATAAAGACAGAGAAAGGGGAAAAGGTGACTAAACAGAGAAAATGAAAATACTACTAATAACAGCAACACACATTTATTAACTGCCTACTTTGAGCCAGGAGGCAGTATTTTAAGCACATCACATAAATTACTTGTATAATCTACTACATTGTCATTACTGTCATTCCCAATTTACAGATGAGAAAAGAGAGGCACAACAAGGGTAATCCCTTGACATGTGCTCATATAGCTAGTGAGTGGTGAAGCGATGATTCAATCCAGGAAATGTGGTTCCAGAGTCCATACCTTTGCCAGGTTTAGAGGTCATTTATCTCTCTCTTCTTTATTATTTTCTTACTGGTACCTCTATGATGTCCATTATGCAATAATTTTAAAGTCAAGCGTGGGGCAACTTTTTATCCTCATCACTGGGAATACATTTTCCAATAGACTGGTACCCACCATGCTGGGACTTAGGAGCCTCAGCCCATCTCCTCAAGATGGCTGAGCCCATGTAGCTAAGCATTGTCCAGTCCCAAAGAGATCCAGGATAGCAGGGCTGAAGAGAACACACAACAGCCTCTACAAGAACATGAAATACACTATAAATTACAGAGATTTGCCCAGGAGACAGACAACCAGTCATCTGAACAGAGAGTCTTCTGAGCCTCATAAATTCCATGTCCATGTCTCACTGTGAAAGAGGTCACCTTCCCCTACTCTGCCTCCATGACTTCCAACCCAGTCATTTGTGTATATTCCCTGGTGGATTTTTAAAGATACTCTTATAGCAAGGCATCCATGTGGTTTCAACTTACAGAGACAGTCTGGCACAATCCTAGGCATTTTTTAAAAACCTGATTGAAAAGAAGCGATAATAAGAATAACTTTCTATAACTGACCATTTGGTTGTAAAAAAAAAATGTTTGGGGGGGCCAGGGATGAAGAGATGGTAAAAAGTGGGATTTCATTTGAACCACTGGGTCTACCATTCTAAGATTCTGTTAGGGTTTGAGATAGAGTCCCATCCATCCACCCATCCACTCAGCCACCCATCCATCTACCCATCCACTCATCCATCCATCAATACACTCATCCACTCATCCACCCATCCATCCACTCATCCACCCATCCATCCACCCATCTACTCATCCACCCATCTACCCATCCACTCGTCCACCCATCCATCTGCCCATCCACCTATCCAACCACCCATCTACCCATGCACCCATCCACTCATCTGCACATCCATCCACCCATCCACGTATCCACCTATCCATCCTTCCTGTCACCAAAATTTTATTGAGAACCTACTGCATATCAAGTACCATTCCAGGAATTAGGAAAATAACACTGAACAAAATACAGCAAGTCCTTACTCTTTCTAGGCTTACACTGTAGTAGGGGAGACAGACCAGAAACCAGTAAAGAAGTGGGTCACCAAAAATGATTCCTGCACCAAACCTCACAATGCATTTGAAATCCTCTAACACAAAGGTAAATCAGAGCCATTTCCTCATTTGTTGTTATCATCAAGGATCAGTTGTAGAAACAAACAAAAGTGTCTTCTATGGAAATGCCAACAGTACAAAAATGTATTCCATTGTGGTAGGATCATTTGAGGGCAAATACTACAGGCAGTATTTTTATGACAAAAGCTTTATTTCTCGTCTTCTCTATACTTGATTTAAATATATACATGTATGTGGGTGCACACATATCTAGATTCAAGTATTTCAATATAAATTTTCAAAATACTTTTCCTGATTTCAGTTGATTGCATATTTCGAGCCAATGTTGCAGCAGTAATTTTTGTTCTGAATCAAAAACGAGGATCTCTCTCTCTCTCCCTCCCTCACCCTCTTTTTCTCTCTTTTTCCCTCTCTCTCTCTCCCCTGCGCTCGACAACCTCACCTTCGTCCCCCAGCTTCTAGCCTTAAGAAGCCCAAATGTTCAAGCTGCTTTCAGAGCTGAGTGGTAACAAGGGCAAAACCTGTTTCTTCCCGTGCATTTTCCTGCTGAAGGTTTCTGGGGCCATGGGGGCTGAGGTGCTAGTGAAAGCCACATCACAGAGGCACGAGCATAGAAGGACAAACCTTCCCACTTCGATCTGAGTGTGTAATTGTTTGAATACATCTCACCGGCACTACAATAATGTCATCCTTGGTTGACACAGATTTTAAAGATCTTTGAAAAGGTGGAATGTTATCAATCACAAGCATGATTATAATGGGATTTAAGTGGAAGAAGCTAAGATTCAGGCCCTCATTCAGGCCAGGTTCTGTGACAGAGTCGGGGGGAGAAAGAAGTAAGAGGGCTGCATTTCAGCCAGGAAAAGGATGCAGTGTGTACCCGTCATCCACATATCTTTTCTCCCACAGCCAAAGATGTCCCAGGAAGCACCGGGAAACTCTGGAACTCCAACTGGAATTCCCCCCACACTGCAAAAAAATCTGCTTATATTCCTATCACACTAGACCAGTGGTTCTCAAGCAGGGACAATTGTGCCTCCCAGGAGACATTTGGTAATTTCAGGAGACATTTTTGGTTGTCACAACGGGGGAAAGGGATTCATAACTGATACCCAATGGGCAGAGGCCAGGGATGCTGTAAACATCCTACCTTGCACAGGGTGGCCCCACAGCAAAGAATTACCCAGCCCAGAATGTCAGCAGTGCCCGGCTGAGAAACCCCATCTCAGCTCCTGAGAAGCTGAGCCAAAGCTACAAGAAAAAAGGATGCGTCGAGAAGGAGCATTTCCGGGAACCGGGTCTGAAGCTGCTCCCACTGGCTGTGCGGCCCGTCCTGTTCACCAGCAGACCGAGGCAGGTGACAAGAGAGGAAAAAACAGGGCAGGAAAGAGAGGAGTCTTTGAGCCAAATTACTTGCTCTTTTGCCTTTCGATCTAAAACACACTTTCCTTATTACACGTCAGAAGGGACTGGAAATCCAGCCATTTTTTTCTTCAAGGCAAAACAACCCAGGCCCAACAAAAACACAATAATCTCTCTGGCCGATCTCTGGGACTGTCCAGCCTCTCCCTGACAAATCACAACAGTGCCTACAGCTGTCAAATTCACCCACCGAGCCCAATCAAATGCCCGGATTACTAAGGCAAAGAATTGTGAATTTCATTAAATATGTTAAAGGGGAAAAAATCAGCTTTGAAAAATAGTAATCCTGTCTTTCAACAAAAATATTATAGGAAGCTATGAATTTGGTAGATCCGAATAGGATGTTGGTACATGTTTTACTAAGGTAATATAATGGCACACTATTATTAGATCACATTAATCATTACTGTGCCAACGGCGCTGACAGCCCCACTGAAAAGGATTGAAAGGCCTGGTAATGGATATAAATTACCCATTGTGTGATAAAAGGATTTTTACTAAGAAGGTAAGAATAAAACAGCAAATTTCTAACATAACTGTTGTGTAAAAACCAAAATAAAAGTAATCCACGGTCAGTAATATCCACAAAATCAGAAGTAAGCACTTTTTCAACAAGATAAAGTCGCAATAAAAATATATATTCAGTACAAGGCAAAATTAATTTCTAAGTGTGTAATTCCACTATCAATTTCCCCGGTTTATGTAGTGACCTCTGAGGCCCATGGTCAGGAGATGGTGGGTTTGGCTAATTAGATCTGAGGGTGAGTTTACAGAGATATCAGGGGCAGCCTCCGAGGAGGAGGTTGCAGACATCAAATACGAGCGCTGCCCCTTCTTATGTTAAGTTTTTAGCTTCAGTGTGGGGAAAACACTCCATGACTGAGTTCATGATCTTGTGTCTGATTGAGGTGACAGGCACGGAGCCACTCGGAGACAGGTTTCCTCCAAGACTGGGCCAAGCCGCAGAACCACATGCTGAGTGGTGGGGAGACAGGCCCTGGGCGGTGCTTGGAGGGGCTGCCTGGCTTTGGGCAGCCGTCCCACCAGCTCACCAGCTCTCGTTCCCGCTGCCAGCCAGCAGACAGCGACCCTCCAGGATGTCACACAAGACAGCGATAAGCCAACCTTGCAGGGCTTTGCCCCATCTGTGACCCCAATCTGAGAACTTCTGAGCACATGTTGACATCACATAGTCATCACACCCAGAAGACCTGGGGCCCATGCTGGATCCCAGAGACCTCTGAATCTGGAAGCTTCTCCAAAGCCCAGCCTCTGTCCAAAGAGGCAAGGGAGTAGCTGGGAGAACTCTTATCCAGCACAGGGACCCACAACCCAAAGAGGGCAGTCTGGCTCCCCGACAAGACACAGGCAGACACCACTTCAACAAACTACAAAACAATGTTCCTTACCGGGCAAGTCTGAAAGCAACGGAGCTCCCTTGTAGCTGGTGGATATTCTTAAAGCCGTGGTGGTCAGGAACTGCAAAGATAAGACCTGTTAGAAATTCTCAGTGTCGGACACATCGACTCCAATAAGACAGGTAGACAGCATTCAGCCAAGGTAACAATTTGCTGGGTTAGTTGAGAGAGTCAAAAACATTCAATAGCCCCCACTGCCCCAATTCATTGAGCAATTTTAAAACTGGAAACTATGTGACCTTTGCTGCAATAAACCAAATTTGCTCAGCTTCTTTTTTTTTTTTTTTTTTACATAGTCTAATTCAACCTTTTATTTTTTTAACATCTTTATTGGAGTATAATTGCTTTACATTGTTGTGTTAGTTGCTGCTGTATAACAAAGTGAATCAGCTATATGTATACATATATCCCCATAACCCCTCCCTCTTGCGTCTCCCTCCTACCCTCCCTGTCCCACCCCTCTAGGTGGTCACAAAGCACGGAGCTGATCTCCCTGTGCTATGCAGCTGCTCAGCTTCTTTTAATGGGAAATTGCCACCTGCATAAAGAGAATGGGGTGGGGCATCTAACCATCTCTTCTCTAGGTGGGATGGAAGAAGAAATAAGAGCACGTAAGGCCCCCCTCCTCTCTCTCTATCTCTCTTTCCCTCCCTCTCTCTCTGGAATTCTAAAAGTGAGGAACTGAGAAGGTACTCAGGGGTTCTTTTTCGCTCCCTAATTTAAGGAGCCCCCTACAGTAGACCACACACAATTTCGCCCAAATTTCAATTGGCTATGCCTGGTTCAGTGGCCAGAGCAGCTTTCAATGGGTCCAGACCAGGAATCTGCAACTGACCCAGGGGTCAGGAGTGTTGTGTGTCATCAAAGTCCTCTCTCTGAACCAAGACCAGAAAAGCAGCAGGATGACACAGGGGCCCAGAGGGAAAGCCGAGATGCCCACCACAGTGGTTCTAGAGCGTCAGTTGGGGTGATCAAGGCCAAGCCTCAGTCTGAGATCTCCAGCTTGGAGCCAGTGCAGTGCAGAATCAAATTTGTTTTACCATGTTACAGAAAGGACTTAATAGGGCAAGCAAACATTCCCTCTTGAAAAATTGTACATTCTGATATTGTAGAAGTAGAATTCCGGTAGAGATTTAAGGATGTGTCTGCAAATGCATCAGAAGATGCATTCGGAGAGCACGTGGTGGCAGCCCCAGACCAAGGTATTTGAACATCAAACCACGGATTTCAACACTCTATCCAACTCCAAGATTGATTTCTGGCAACCAAAAAGGTGTTTGCTGAGTGTGTGCTAGAAGTGTTTTCTCAAAGTGTAACAGGGACACCGCTATTTGTAAACAAATTTCTACCTGCCTATCTTTTTTTTTTTTTTTTTTTTTTTTTTTTCGGTACGAGGGCCTCTCACTGTTGTGGCCTCTCCCATTGCGGAGCACAGGCTCCGGACGCGCAGGCTCAGCGGCCATGGCTCACGGGCCCAGCCACTCCGCGGCATGTGGGATCTTCCCGGACCGGGGCACGAACCCGTGTCCCCTGCATCGGCAGGCGGACTCTCAACCACTGCACCACCAGGGAAGCCCTACCTGCCTATCTTGAGACAGAAAGCAAAAGTCTACATCTCAACCATCTGTAACGAGGACAGAGATTACAAGTCTCTCTCTCTCCTCAATCAGATTATCTTCTGCATTTTGTTTTTTCTGTGTCACTCAACATGAAACTCTAGGCAATGTAAAACATGCGCTCAATGCTATGCTTTCCTAGGTTCTACCAGAGCGGAGAGGAACAGGCGTCCGGCACCCGACGTGGCTTCACGAAGATTTAATTTTCTCACAAGGCTCCTAACGCTTAGCAGGAGGTGGAGGACAGACTTAGATTTTATATCCAAGCTCATGGCTTGCAAAATTTGAGGACTATTCTCCAGGGGCTGTTCACTTAGAAGCCTTGTAAATTCCAGTGACAGGGAGAACACGGGGAGACTTCACTGGGCAAGTCCCACCCCTGCTTGTCCTCTGGCTTCACACCACTGATCAGACCTCCGGCTCCTGCAATCTGCCTGGGGTCCTCAATCACTCGAGGCCCCAGCACAGCCCTGAGGCTGTGTTGGAGCTGTGCTCTTGTAAGGGGTCCCCCGAGTGCTTAGGGGGTTGCCCAAAGGTGGCCACCTGCCCGGGAAGTTTTGCCTAACAAGCTTCCTGCTGGAATGGGAACGTCAGGAAGGGAAATCTAGTTAGTGCCATTTGTGCCTTTGTGAGCCAGTCGAAATAGGAGGGGCTCCTGATGTCTGATGTCATTACAGTCACTGCAAGTCGGGCAAAGGTGACCACATCAGACACTGATGTTCTTGATTCGGATGGGGAGGAAGGAAGATGGCAGCGCAGTAACAGCTCTTCTGGTGCAAGTAAGTAACTCGCACTGAGAGATAATGCAGTAACATAACCAGAAAAAGGTCCCTGACTTGAGGCCCCCCCCATCCCTGCCTTCCACAGGGACCCCACAGTGAGGAGCCAGGGCAGGGGCGCCACCCAGGAGACACTGCCCAGAAGTCCAGTTTGGTGCAGGTACCACCAGATCAGAGGAGGGGAGGGAGGGGGCAGATCACAAAGGCAGCGAAAAGCATGGCATGAGTCAAGGGGGTTTGGGTAGCAACCACCTCCCCCAAAAAATGCCTGAAATCCCATCCACTACATTGATAAACCCTGCCTCCCCTTTAAAACGCAGGGAAGGCCCACATGCAGTCATTCTCAGCCACCAGCCCCAGGGAGCGAATGAGTTTAGGAGACCTGTTCCGTCAGTGGCTCAGACCTTCTGTGTGCCAAGCCCTGGGGTTGGCCAAAGGCAAGCGGATCTGCCATGGGATCCAGAAATGGCCCACCGTGTGAAGAGTCTGGCGGGCCAGGGAGCCTGCCAAGAGGGGGCCAACGGAGGGGCACCAAGGAGGGAGGGAGGGCATGCGAGCTGAGCCCTTCAGCAGTTGCAGGCAGGGCCTCGAGGGAGACAGGGCTGGAGGTAAGGGGAAGGCAAAGGTTCAGAGATCCTGACATGGGGCTGTAGCAAGGAGTGCAGGGTGGCTGCAACTTGGAGAGGCAGGAGAGAGAAAGCAGGGAGCACTGAGGGGGTCTGGGGAAGGAGGGATTGCTTATAGCCTGAGGCACTTCCAAGGCCCCTCTGAGGAAGGGGAGGGGAGGAGAGGGGATGGAAAGCTCTGAGAGAGGGACTTTGGAGTGGGGTGGAGAGGACAGGAAGACATGGGGGACAGAGATGGAAAAAAGTGGGAGGTGGTCCAGGCAGCTCTTGCCCGTCCTGGCACACAGTGGGCCCGCACTGCGGCATCCCTGTGAATCCGCTGGGCCCCCACTAGGGGACAAGGCATGCCCCTCCCTCATGAATTCTCCCAGGGGAGACAAGGCAGCTCTGAGCAGAGCCAGGGAAACCTTGGCATGCCAAGAGCCCAGCCTCCCATACTCAGGCACAAAGGCGCTGAGGGAAGAGGCCGTTGGCGAGTCAGGAGATGAACAAAGATGCCACACACTCCCCATCAACAGTGCCTCTGTAATGAGCCCCGAGTTGACCACAAAAGATCCTTCCTCTAGGCAAACATGTTGCCTTCCCGTGGTCATTACACACCTGTCGCCCACCCTACACCATGACAACTGGAAAGTCATACAAGTGACAACAAGAGTTACCATTTGCTGAGGGCCCGGTACAAAGCACCAGGCAGCAAGCTGAGGGGAGTCCCTAGGTCACCCCACAGCACATGGGGAAAGGGCTACGTCCCATTCACCTTCTAGTCCCTAACTTCTGGCAGAGGGCTCGGAGCTCAGTAAATGTTGTGTGGAGGGGTGGAAGGGAGAGTGCGAGGGAGGGAAGGAAGTAAAGAGGGAAAGGAAGGATGGAGGGAGTAGGGGAAGGTGGAAGGACAATAGGATAGATGAGGGATGGAGATGGATAGAGGAAGGAAAAGAAGGGAGGGAGGGAGGGAAGTAGTAGAGATGGAGGGAAGCAAAAGGAGGATGGAAGGAAGAAGGAAGGGCTGGTTCACATCACCCCTCCCCTGGTCCCCGTTCTGCTCCAGAGGCTCCCCTGCAGGAGACGGAGTATATTCCTAGAGAGACAGCATCACCCTCCTCAGGGGTCACTTGGAGGCTCAGCAGCAGAAGCAGAGCTGTCTGCTGAGGAGTCTGGGCAGTCCGGGGCAGATGGGAGTGGAGATCAACTGCTTTCCTTCCAGACAAGAGTTAGGAAAGAAGGATTCAGAGACAGAGACAGCAGAACTCCTTCAGCCCTCTGTCTGGAAAAGGGTGCAGCTAACAGGAGACATGTCTGGAGCTGTCTGAACATTACACCCCAGTCGTCCAGGGCCAAGACCTCTGAACCTGCTCTCCTGGGCAGCGGGCTCTCCTCCATCTGGAGGGGCACACAGAGGGGTGCTCGAGCCTCTTCTCCAAGGGACACTAGCTGGGGTTACATCACCCTTTCCGAGCGTCTGGGTGCCCCTCCCAGCTCAGTACTTAATATTCTCTCCAGACCCGCTAGGGACAAGGACCCTGCCCAAAACACGGTGGCTCCTCTGAATGGACCTGGAAGTTCCATTCCAAAGCACTGAGTGATTCGCGCTTTCCTTCTCCGAGACTCTGAGGGATGAACACAGCCCCAGTGACAGCCCTCACCACCCCCATAAGTTCCCAACAGGAGAGGCTTCCTGGTGAGGAAAGCTACCTGGGAAAAGCCTCAGGGACTGAGTCCCTCATTCACCCCTCACCTGTCAAGTGCCCCCCGCATCTCCTAACTTCTAGCTTCCAGGGACCCGGTGGTATGCAATATTTCTGCTTGTGCGAAACTTATGTCTTAGTGAGCAGTGACAATTAAAATATAATGTTAGCGAATAATAAGTTCTAAGAAGAAAAAATAAAGCTGGGGAAATGACGAACAGTGACAGAGACTACCTTAGATAAGGTAATCAGAGGAGACCTCGCTAAAAAAGTGACATTGACAAGGGACCAGAAAGAAGTAAGGGAGTGAGCCCTGTGAACAGCTGGGGAAGAATTTTATAAGCAGAGCAAACAGTGAATGCAAAGGCCATGGTGTAGGACGGAGCTGGTGTGTTACCCACGGAGCCAGGGCATGGACAGTGCACGGGAAAATGGGACAGGGTGGGCTATTTAGGATCCAAATACCTCAGCAGGCACGGTAAGAAATATGGACTTTATTCTGAGCCATTGGTGGGTTTTGAGCAAGGGAATAACACGATCTGATTTACATTGTGCAAGAATCACTCTGGCTGCTGTGGGGAGAACAGGCAAGAGGGGACCAGAGTGGAGGCACGCAGAGCACTGGGGAGGCTGCTGCAGCTGTCCAGGTGAGAGAGGAGGCTGACCTGACCTGGGCTGAGAGCCGCAGTGATGGGGAGAAGCAAGCAGATTCAGGATGCCTTTTGTGTGCAGCCAGTGAGACTTGCCAAGTAGGACGTCAGGTATAACGGGGGCCCAGAGTCACCCTGTGCTCATCCTGGCCCGCCACTCTGGTGGCACAGATCACCACTCCCAAATCAGCCCTTACCCAGGGCTCAGGTGCAGTAACCATATGTTTCTGATGCTTTGACATGTGGGGTCTTGATGACCCTGCAGGGACAGCCGCTCCCAGAACTAGCCAATTCCCAGAGATAGCAAATGACTCCCCTGGGAGCACATCTTTCATTTGCAAACGAACCAATCCAGAGCCCATGCCCCAACAACCTTCTGTATCAGGCTCTCACACTCTGGACCACTGTCCCCCTGCCCTAGTTGCCTCAGGGTCAGGTACCAGACAACCCGAGACAGCCCCGGAGCCCCGGAGCCTACTAAAATTATCTGACTAGCCAATCCTAAGTCTGCTTACCCTGCCTTGCCGCACCTTTCTCTCAGAAACCGCATTTCCCCTCGCTCCTTCTTCTTCCTGACCAACCCTGATGCTCCCCTGGGCAGCACTGCATGGCATGGCATGCCCCCTCCCCTTAAGAACTATGAGTAACAAAAGATCTTTTCAATGGCAGTGTGTCCTGATCTGTTGGCCTCACCACACGCTTGCTCTCGGGGTCACCTTGGAGCCACTGCCCTCTTCTAACTTCTGCCAGAACAGGTGCTTGAGGAGCTGTTATTCAACAGCCACAAAGTGTCTCACAGCAGTGGAGGAACGCTCGGAACTCAGCCAGCTCTTTCCTAAACCCCATCAGCCCACCCCATGGGGTCCCACAACTAACCCACCTCAGTCGGGCCTCCACATACAGGGCTGGCACCTGTGTGAGTGTGTGTGCATGTGTCTGTGTGTTTGTGCACGTACATTTGGGGTGGGGGGTGGCAGTTGCCACCCTGATGCAGAGCCCAGCATCACAGGACACAACTGAAATATTATAACACGGAGTGCGTTGGGCTGCCCAGACATGCTTCCAAAGGAAGCCTCTTCTTTCATTTTAAAACAAAGGTAACTTTGATGGAGAAGCTATTTGATACCTGTTCGATCTAAATGCTTTCAGGATACACAGACATCAGACGCTCACAGGAACCTGAGAGCCCGCGATATCAGCCCGGGCGCTGGGATGATAAAAGAGGAGTGGAGAGGCTCTTCCCATCAGCTTGCGACCCGGTGCATGTATTTTTACATGCTTTAGCATGAAAAAAAGCCAAGATGCTCAGAGCCAATCAAATTACTTCCCTGTCTCTTTAATAAACAAATCCATGTGCACATTAACAGTGTTGAAAATTCAATTTAAACTCTTTGTCTGTTGCTGCTTACTCTAAAGATGGTCTTTCTTAAACAACAGAACACCAAGGAGTCGTTAGTGCTCTCTCTTCATTACTTCAAAAAACCAATCATTAGACACCAGAGTATATACGTAATTAGAAAATCACTTCCTTTGCAATCCAAGCTAAGTAGTTTACATACTGTAATTACAGGGACAAAATCAATTTTTAATCATTTCCCTGATTGGGCTCATCAGCTCTGTGGGAACATTGTAACCTGCTTGTTGTGCAAAAGCAACATCTGGGCTAAAACAATTACCCTTTGTTTGCTACAATATTCCTTAAATCTTTTTGCTTGCATAAAAAAATGAAAACATGAAGACAAGATATTTGGATGTCTTTTTGTCCTTGATCAACATATATCCGAAAGTTCTCCTCGTGACGTGAGTTTAATGTTCCCCGGAATTTACGGTTTAACAGTACACATCCAAGGAATGTATTTTTTCAGTGAGATAAAAGTATCTGATTGTTTTAAAGATCCATTCAGCTGCCTAATTGTTCCATAGCTAACACATGGTATTCAAACAACCCACACATTACAAAAGCTCATCTGGGTAATCATGGGCAACTATTATTGCGATGGTTTACACTTTTCTAATACAAATGAATGGATTTTATCAAAATTTAGAAAAAAACTAAAAAGCTGAGTATGTGTGAAAAATAGTTGGTATGAATTGGCAAGGCGAGGCTAAGCATTTTGTTCTCTTAATAGGAAATGACCTCATTTACACTGGAGTAATAATTAGTACTGCTTCACTGACAGTTAAGAAAAAAAACTTTCCCAGTATAATAAGGCAGCATCTCCTTTGTTAGGAGATCTACATTGATTATTAACCCTTGCCAAGAAATTCCAAGTTTAACTTTACGTTCCACTGGGCTCATGCTTGCTGGCAAAAGATAAAAATAGCTGTTTTGGAAACCATTGCCTCTCACCCAGATTTCCAAAGTTTCGCATCTGAGCTTTTAAGTGACAATCTGAAACACTTGGTGTCCCCTTTGAAGGGACATGGAAAGCCCCCACCACATTACCCCGCAGTCCCAAGAGCCCCTGTCAGCCTCTGCACTCCCCCGGTGGCCCTGGTCCTCCCCATCCTTTTGAAGTTTATTGGCTTTGATTTTTGCTTGCAAGTCCCCCAACCTACAATTAATTCATAGTCAAAACAGCCCTGAGAAGGAGAAAAGGAAAGAGGGAAAGTGAAGGGAGAAGGAAGAGATCCTTGCTGGCGATTCAGTCCAGGCTGATGGTGCAGGAAGGAGACAGGAGTGCATGAGCCCTTAAAGAAATACAGTCCAGGAAACGGCCGGAATACGTTCACACACACACACACACACACACACACACACACACACACACACCACTTCTGAAGGGACTTGTTCACTGACCTAACCATTCCTGAACTCGTAAGACGGACAACTGACATGTACTGAGCACTTACCATGTGCCAGCCAGAGTCCCTCATGACAATATTGACCCTCATGACAACCCAGTGAGGTGGGTACCATTATCATGTTCATTTACCGATGGGAAACTGAGGCACTAGGCACGAAGTAATTTGCCCAAGGTTAAGAGCTCATGACCATGGGAGCCACTGTGCCCCACTGTCTCCCAGTACCAGACAACATCTCTCCCCCGTGGTCTTGGAGAGCCCCGTCTCCAAAGCAGCCAAGCTTGCCTGGTGTCCACTAGTCAGAGACACCCATGGCCCCACATGCCCTCAGGAGCACACCCACGCCTTGGCACCATTCTGCACATGGATTCCTACGCCTCACCCCAAGGTGGGAGATTCCGACCCAGGGCAAGGCAGAGAAGGAGAACCTGTCCTCTAGGCTAGTGTGCTCAGGCTAGGAGGCACAGACCAGATGCATGCACTTCCCACAAGGCTCAAGGCCTGCGTCACTGGACATGGTGCCAAGCTGCCACGCTGGTGGAGTCCCAGAGCCTGAACCGGTGCAGGATGGCACCCCAGCTCTTCCTGGAGGCTGTTTTCTCTGAGAGCCAGTACCTAACCCTCACCCCTATGTCTTTGCCCAACTTGGCCCCAGTCTCATCCCATCCATGAGAAGGCAGATCCCACATCAGCTCAAGATTCTATAAGATGATTGGGACTGACATATATACACGAATATGTATAAAATAGATAACTAATAAGAACCTGCTGTATAAAAAATAAAATAAAATTCAAAAATTCAAAAAAAAAAAAAAAAGATTCTACAGGATGGCAAATTTGAGACAACTGTGTCCCCCAGAGTAGGAGGTATGTAAAAGAAGAAAAAAAGTCGCCCAAATTTTTGGGGCTTCCCTGGTGGCGCAGTGGTTGAGAGTCCGCCTGCCGATGCAGGGGACACAGGTTCGCACCCCGGTCGGGAGGATCCCACATGCCTCGGAGAGGTTAGGCCCGTGAGCCATGGCAGCTGAGCCTCGCGTCCAGAGCCTGTGCTCCGCAACGGGAGAGGCCACAACAGTGAGAGGCCCGCGTACTGCCAAAAAAAAAAAAAAAAAAAAAAGTCCCCTGAATTGTAAACGCTTTCTGGTATATTGTGTCACCACATGTATTAAAAATATTTATCCCTTTACAGAAGACATTTCATACCATCATCAGATCACAAGGTATCTATGAAGTAGCTTATCTTGAAGAAAAAATGTGAAAGAACTGGAAAACACAAAGTGCCTGTTTTCTCTTTCCTCTATACTTTCTGCGAGTGATGTTGCTGTTCAGGTACTCTGTACTCTGCCTGGTAAATGATGCCTGAATATTCAGCCATCACAAACAGCTGCGCTGTCCAGCTTGGCAGCCTCTGACCACAAGTTCCTCCCGAGCACGTGACATGCACCAGCCCAAAGTGAGGTGTGCTGTAAGCCTAGAATACACATCACTTTTGGAAAAATGTAAAATGTTTCATTTATATCTTTACACTTTTTACATGTTGAAATGATAATATTTTGGATACACTGAATTAAACAAAATTTAGTCTTAAAATCAATTTCCCCTGTTTCTTTCTACCATTTTTAATGTGGCTATTAGAAAACATTTTTTGTCTTGTTTTGTTTCTATTTTATTTTATTTATTTTTTAATTGAAGTTTAGTTGATTTACAATGTTGTGTTAATTTCTGCTGTACAGCAAAGTGATTCAGTTATATATATATATATGTGTGTGTGTGTGTGTGTGTGTGTGTATATACACATTCTTTTTTTATATTCTTTTCCCTTATAGAAAATATAAAGCTGTATACAGGTTCGCATGTGTGGCTTGCATTATGTTTATACTGTACAGTGCCGATTTCAGCCTGAGCAAAAAATCAGGCCTTCTGACAGCCGAATTTCGCCATCATAAAAATTCACTTGTTTTCTGAAGCAGGGTTTTAGAGAAAATGTATCATCATCAATGTCACTTGAAATGTTGGTTCCATAGATATTCTCTGAAATCAAAATCAAAGTTACACAAGTTCTTCCTGAACCATTGTGGGATCTCCTTTACAGGTGTTGCCTTTTTCAGTTCATTTACTTTTAGTTTTATAAAACTGGTTATTCAAGTAATATGTGCTCACTTCTAGAAAATTTGCAACATCGAGATACTACAAAGAAAAAATAACATAATTCTATCAGCTGGTAGGATTGTTGTCGATATTTTGGTGTATTTCTTTCTATTCTTTTCCGTGCATGTCTGTGTGTGTGTGTGTGTGTGTGTGTGTGTGTGAGTTCATGACCATAGATGAAGACATACCGCATGTGCATCTTTGATTTCACGTGTCCTAAAACCTCATGTCCCAAATGTAAGATGACTCTGTTTGGCCCTATGAGAATATAGGCTACTGGCTGACATAGCTGAGTTCCCACAGGTGTTACAAAGGGAAAACATTAAGAGAATAAGACAAGCCATAGACTGGGAGAAAATCTCAGCTAAAAACATATCTGATAAAAGACTGGTGTCCAAAATATTAAAAAAACTCTTACAACTCAACAATAAAAAGCAAACGGCCCACTTAAAATGGGCAAAAATATCTGGATGCCTCACCAAAGGAGATCTACAGATGCAAAGAAGCACGTAAGATGCTGGACATCATATGTCATTAAGGAAAAGCAAATTAAAACAATAATGAGATACCATCACTTATTAGAATGACTAAAATCCAAAACTATGACACCACCAAAGGCAAAGCTATAGAACAGGAACCCTCATTCATTGCTAGTGAGAAGGCAAAATGGTACAGCCACTTTGACAGTTTGGTGGTTTCTTACAAAGCTAAACAGACTCTTCCCATACAATCCACCAGTCATGTTCCTTGGTATTTACCCAGAAGAGTTGAAAACACATCCACACAAAAACCAACACACAGATGTTTATAACAGCTTTATTCATAATTGCCAAAATGCATAATCAACCAAGATGTCTCTCAATAAGAGAATGGACAATCTGTGGCACATCCAGACAGTGGAATAGTACTCAGCCATAAAAAGAAAAGAGCTATCAAGCCACAAAATGACATAGCAGAACCATAAAGACATATTGCTAAGAGAAAGAAGCTAGTTTTAAAAGTATGATTCTTACTGTATGATTCCAAGTCTACAGCTTTCTAGAAAAGGCAAAACAAAGGAGACAGTAAAATGATCAGTGGTTGTCAGGGTTTGGGGGAGGCAGAGATGACCAGGTGAAGCACAGGGCATTTTAGGTCAGTGGAATTATTCTATATGAAACTCTAATAGTGTATACATTTGTCTAAACCCATAGAATGTACAGCATGAAAAGTGATCCCTTAATGTAAACTATGGGCTTTAGTTGATAATAATACATCAGTGTTGGCTCATCAACTGTAACAAACGTACCACACTAACACAATCGGAGAAAATGTGGGGAAGGACTATACTTTGCGCTCAATTTTCCTGTATACCTAAAACTAAGAAAGTCTATTAATTTAAAAGGAAAAACAAAGGGAAAAGAGAAAGAACAGCTTTGAGGAAGCATAGGGAACTGCTCTTTCCTGGCTGGAGGATTTCCATGTCTGCAAATCAGGAAACCTCTCCAGTGCTTAGAGATTTCGGATCCTTCAGAAGCCTTCTGGCCACCACTTCTCTGATGAGTTGATGTCCAAAAGCTTCCCACAGAGGCTGCTCGGGCAGTCCTTGGAGAAGAGCGCTGGGCACTTGGCACAAACCCCACTGGCTGGCCCGTTTGTACTTCTGTGTGTACCACATCTCGTGGTTTTCTCGTTGGCTCAACTCACAAGACGAACTGACTTGTGTCTCCAGAGCAGAGTAGGTCAGCCAGGCCTGCACCCCCTCTCAGAGCCCATCTTCTGGACAGCAAGGGAAAGGAGCTGCCCAAACTATTTCCACTCCTCAGGCGGGGCAGCCCCCAAAGTCTCATCCTTGCTTCTTCATCTCCAAGACAGAAACTTGAATGAATGCCTCAGAAAGTACTGAAAAGGATATGAGGAGTCAGACAGAGGTGCTGAGTGGGCATATGCCACCTCCCACCCGGAAACCAGCCGGAATGTGGAGAGTGTCTCAAAAATTCAACAGAACTGTGGTGTCATCTGGGCATAGGGTGCCATCAAAATGCTGCTATTCTATGGAACTGTCACCTCTCAATCCATATTAAGTTTAGCTCCCGCTACTGGTTATTCTGGAGAAGGCCATGAAAATTCAAGGGCGGGGCTTCCCTGGTGGCGCAGTGGTTGAGAGTCCGCCTGCCGATGCAGGGGACACGGGTTCGTGCCCCGGTCCGGGAAGATCCCACATGCCGCGGAGCGACTGCGCCCATGAACCATGGCCGCTGAGCCTGCGTGTCAGGAGCCTGTGCTCCGCAACGGGAGAGGCCACAACAGTGAGAGGCCCGTGTACAGCAAAAAAAAAAAAAAAGAAAATTCAAGGGTGTACCGATTTGGAGGCCACACCGATTTGGAGGCCACACAAAGTACTTCACACTGTTTTCCTGTGATTTTATAGTAACAAGAAGAATTAGTAACGAGAAGAAACAGTAACTGCCAAAGCCATGGGTCCCTCAAGTATTCCGCATGCTATAGCAAAAAAAACAAACAAAAGAAGCAAAGGTGACAGATGAAAAATAATGAGGAGGGCTTCCCTGGTGGCGCAGTGGTTGAGAGTCCGCCTGCCGATGCAGGGGACGCAGGTTCGTGCCCCAGTCCGGGAAGATCCCACATGCCGCGGAGCGGCTGGGCACATGAGCCATGGCCACTGAGCCTGCGCGTCCGGAGCCTGTGCTCCACAATGGGAGAGGCCGCAACAGTGAGAGGCCTGCGTACCGCAAAAATAAATAAATAAATAAATAAATAACGAGGAAAGTCTCCAGGAGTGTGACTCTGAGGGCACAGCCCACTGAAGCGGGACAGAGAGGCCTGAGAAAATCTAGTCCTTCTTAGCCTATCCCACCAAGCAGCCAGTGAAAGGCCCCGTGGCCTGTCTCATGGTAAAGTTCCTATTCCAGAAAATTCAAACCTAACAATTCACAGAAAAGAAAAAAATCTCCTTTCCTTCTTATCTTCCAAGCCTTTCCATTTTGGTAAAGATTTTATAAACATTCTTAGAAAGAGTATATTGTCTCTCCTCTGCCCACAGGTAACAAGCGATGGCAGATGTTTCAGAAACAGCACATTATAAAAAAAAAAAAAAAAAAAATCCAATGTCACTAAAACCAGAATGGAAAATGTTTTATACATTAACAAACATTGTAATGAATTTGCACAACCTTAACCGACTGTATACCCAGCATAATGAAATGGTCTCCATCTTTTCAAATAAAAAATTACGTATCTAGCACATAGCTTTAGAAAAGCATTGTTCTTTAAAAAAAAACAAACAAAAAAAACCCCCTGCATTTTTCCCAGCTACCATGTAATTTGTGAGATGCATTTTTAAATGATCTGCAACAGCAGAGGCTTCATCAGTCAGATGATACCGATAGATAATTCACCAAACCGTCACATGATCTTCCATCACTCTAAAAGACGCGAATATATTGCCACAAGCTTTGGGAATAATGGGTGCACCTGTTTACGGTGTCACCTCTGTTTGCTAATTGTCTCCTTGAGCTACATTTTACTTCTAATGCATTTATTTTTGACAGGCAGTGTCTATTTAGAAATCACATTACTTCAAGTGCAATTGTTCTTTTGTCTATCAAGTAAATGAAGTGTTGTTATACAGATTTCAGGTTCTGATTAGTAAAGTATCAGAGCCCCAAAAAGGTCAATCAGTTATTTACCCGAGGTAATAGAAGGATGACAGACATCTTGAATATACTCCAGCTCACGCTATAGGCCATTTTATTATAATTACTCAACTCAGTCTAACTTAAATATATATTCCTGGGGTTGGCAGCTTAAAAGGCACACTGAGAGCACGTGCCCAGAGACTGGCATCAACGCACAATGTAGGCATGTGGGTCTTGTGTTTGCATGCCAGGGTGTCGCCCATTCAAATATGCGGTCCCTGGAAATACCAACAATTGTGGCCAAACGATCGTGTGGGTAGGTACTTGTCCCCATCTGTTGGCTTGGATGAATTCTCCCATTAAAATAGATATTTTTAAAATAATTTTTCAAATGATTTTACTCTTCAGGTCTGATTTGATGAGTGAATTCAGATCAATATGAAGGTAATTACAACCGAAACAAAAGACTGACAACAACTGTGGAAAGACAAACAGCTGTCTGTAGGAAAGCCAGAACCAACCGGACCAAGACTGCCTTCGACTTCCGCTCTAGAGCTAGTGGAGCCAGCCTTCTCCACCGATGGCCATGTGTGGGCCACGCCAACAGACCCCAAGCTGTGGCCCCTCTCCATGTATGAGGAGAGGCTGGGGACTGACTTAAGCCAGAAACCAGATTCACACAGACATTAACATACACAGGTTAAATAACGAGAAGATGTTCAATTTGAAGGAAAACATAACCTGAGCGCCCACTCACTACCTAGTGCTCAGATCCAAAGGTCTAAATCTCAAGTACCCTCAAATTATTCCTACCGAGGGCCCCTCCCCCTGACTTACCACCTCAAAGGCGATCCAAACCATGAATCATAGAGACAGCTCTATATTTAGGAGCCACTTGTCTCTTAAGTGGATCATCCACAATTTCTTTTTTATTCTTCCTGATCTCTCCATCCATGAATTGTAGGATTCTCCCTCCCTCCCCGCTTGTGCCCTTCCCATGCTCCACGGCTCACACTGCTCAGTTATCCGTGGTGCACCGTCTAGCCGAGCACCACCAAGCCTCGCACTGGGTCAGAACACCCAACACACCCTTCTCTGGACACCCACCTCGTCCAGACCTGTGCAAGGTGGCCACCCCAGGCAGGCAGTGGGCTTACAGAGAATTCTAGAGACCACCGCTACTCAACACACTTGCCAAAAGAAAGAGACACGAAAAGCCACGCTCGCCTTAAGTCACATTCTAAATTGGCTCCCTGGAGCATTCCCTACCTTGTTCACTAAAGACTGTGTGTGTTTCCTCAGTGCTTAGCATATGCTATGTAACCTGAGCAGGACTTGCATTGTATCACTAGTTGTTTTTCCAAAGTGTTTTCCCATCAGGACCATAATTATATGCAAACTACTTGACTTAGAACCATTTGCAAACATGCGTTAAATGTTCACTACGATTATTCCACCACCTAAAAGCAAGAAAAGAGGAAGACACATGAATCCTTCCTTGGGGACCCCAAGGCCAGGGAGACAGGGGAAACCCTGACATGTAGAACCACAGACTATCCTTAAGTAGCAAAACCTCCACGACATTTTCTACAGGAGCGACGAGGAATGTCCTCTTCATTCTGCAATTTATTTCAACTCTAAGTACTCTAATCATTGGAAGTACTTTTTGCTTTTTAAACAGCCTGCTTGTTTTTACAGGTCAAGAGCATAAATAAAACAGTCAAGTTGGAAACTTGGAAAGCTCATTTTCAGGAGAAGGAAGTAGTTACAGATCGTCCATTTGTTCAGACACGAGGCAGCTCTCAGGAGGCAGCTCAGGCGCGTGTGAAAGCCACACCCTGGCCGGCCAGCACTCACTGAGAGGGCCCAGAAGCACGCAGTCCTCTTATTTTGGGAGAATCACTCTTGGGAAAAGACTGGGGAGTTGTCGGAAGCCCTCAGGGGCTATACTGTAAGGTTTTAATACAAATAAACCTCCAAGCCAAGGATTAAAGAGCGGTGAGTGAGAGGTGGGTGCCACCATGGGCTGCAGAGACAAGGCCAAGCTATGACTGGGTCGCCCTGAAATTGCAAGTATCCTGAAGTGCTGACTCTGACATTTACTCATGTCGCCACTGGCTCGTGATGAATGAAATTAAGTGCCTACCAATTACAATACAGGATCCAAACACTAGTAGATCATGTCTCAATCACTGAGGATCTCAAGAAAATAAAATGCCTTGAAGCCAACATATTAAAGATGGTTAATATCTTTACCAAAAAATAAAGAAGAAGAAGAAAAAGAGGGATGGAGGGAGGGAGGGAGGGGGAAAAAAAATCACTCTCCATTTTTCCATATGAGATACCACACATGTGTGCCTATAGCCAAGAGCAGAAATCTAAACTGTATTCATTTGCAGACCTCTCTCTCTCTCTCTCTCTCTCTCTCTCTCACACACACACACACACACACACACACACACACACAACTGCTGATAAGGCTGATGAAGGAAATGAGGCCATGAAAACTCACTATCAATACCAAGGTCACTGGAACAGAGAGATAGGACTAGAGTATGGGTCTATCAGAAGAAAAAATTACTGAGACAACTTCAAGAACTGGTGATAACTTCCCGTGTCTGAAGGAAGACAGTGTCACAGGATGTCTGGGGCTTTCCCCGCAGAAGACAGGACAGGGTGGGCCACGGCCCACCGAGGCTAATTCCTGAGAGCGGGCAGGTCCCAGCCTCCCACGATGCCAGGCAGAGGACACAAAGAAGGACACGGCTGGCAGCAGCTTAAGACCACAGTAAGCCACCAGACCACATTTTTATTGCTACCTTCACTTCTATTTTTTCTTTATTCTGCATGTGCTAGAAGAACCCGCACCCCCTCTTCTTTTTATCAAACATTCCTAATGTAGTGACAAAATGAGGAAGAATGAAAGATTATTATAAAACAGGACTTTTATGGCTAGCGTCTATGGAACAGTCACACTGTTACATATATTTTCTCTAAGTAATCAGGAATGTATTGGTATTTTGAAATTATGTATCTCTAATAACACAAAAGTACTTAAGAACAGAAATAGACAGTAATGGAAAATGCAGTCAACTGTTGACAACATATAGAATTTCTGAAAATAATTTGCAGAGAACAGCACAGCAGATGAGTCAAAATTTTCACAAAAATATTTCTTGCCTCCGATAGTCCAATGTAATTCATTTTCTATCTCTGTTCATTAATCATTGTTAAAATTAGTGATCCATTTCTTCCACTCTGCCATCTGCACTCAGCTTCGTAACAAACATGACACCTTCCTGCATAATAAAACCTGACAACTACTGGATGCATTTCCAAATAGCTTTCTGCATATGTGCACCTCTATAACGGATTCCGTTGTCAGACAAAAGTGGATTATTTAACCAGAGTTCTTTCTTTATCAATTCAGAACACAGATGTGTGTGAATGTGTATGTGTGTGTTAAAATATGATCAAGAAAAATCCGTTAATTTTAATTAAAATAAATTTGTCCTGTCTTAAGTAGAAAGTATTTTAAATCCAGGTTATGCCAGCCAATATCGCTCACCAGAAACACAGTGGGGAGTATGATGCTTGATATATGAAGTTTACGTAAATAATTTGTGGCTTCACCTTGTAAACTTTTCTAATAAAAGTGATCTTGACATTCCAACCTCCTAAACATTTTTTTTTCATTTTAATATCCGGCTTTATTTTGTTTTTTCAGTCTTTGATCACAGAATTTCAAATAAATATTTTTAGGGAAAGACAAAACAATCAAGGAGCAGGGAGATACAGACGACAACACCAATGAATAATTAAACACATGCCAAGTGTTCCCTTGGGGAAGCCACCACTGGGTCCAAACTGCGGGGAAGCATTCTTAGTCCTCCTGGATGGCAGTCCACATGGTGTCAGTCAGTCTGACAGTGATGAGGATGAAGAGAGAAACTGCAAACCGGGACCTTCTCCTTACCCGCTGAGAGAGCAGCCTCTTAGGAAGAACATCTCTGAGCTTCCAAGAAAGCAGGCCCACTTGAACAGCAGAGCAGACCTGCAACCTACAGCTAGCCTGGACTGAGGTGGGCATGATGAGCTGACCCCAGGTCTGTCCAAGGTGAAAAAGGCAACTTGTATTCCTCTACTTTTTCTGCCCACTCTGAGTCTGCCTCTTCTCTCCTTGCCCCTTCTTCTGGACATGGCAAGCCCTAACTAGGGGCCTCAAAATCCTCGAGAAACACACTTCCAAGCAATTCAGCCTCCTCCTGCCTGTAGTCCCTGGCACCCGCCCAGCTCCATGCTGGGAAGCCCGGGGGTATCCAGAGGTGCCCCAACACCGAATCAGCCCCCCAGGGACTCGCCACATGGTAGGAGAGACAAGTTTCATGCAGATGTCTCCAAACCAGGAGAGAACGCTGGGTGCTATCACAAAGAGAGAACTGCCAAGGGAACACTTCATCCTAACCTGCAGTACGTGGGCTGGAAGAGGACCCGGGGGGAGTTGCAGAGACAAGATGGCATCTGAGCTGATCAAGACATCAACAAGCAAAGTCAGAGAGGAATGGGATCCTGGCAGCAGCGAAGCTGGCGGTGGCTGGCACCCCAGCATTTGGGCAGGGTTTGGGCTGGATGAATGGCAGGGCTGGAGCAGCCAGTACCCCGTCTCTGAGGGACACACGGTCATGGGCACAAGGGGGAGGCTGAAGAGGTAGCACCTTGAAGGCACAGCCAACAAATCGCACGCGAAGCCAGCACGGCAGGAGGAAGAATACACAGCTCTGTGACAAAATGCACTTCCTTTGAAATTAAGGGAATGGCCGTTTAATGACTGCTGGCCAACGACTCTGTCTCTGTCTCTGCCCCCCCACCCACATACACACACACACACACACACACACACACACACGCCTATTGACAGAGCAGAACTTTTTGTTTAATCCCCCCGGTTTATCTTTCTCTGTCCTCACAGCCTGGTGTGGACTTGGAGCGGATCCCCTAACTAAGCCTGATTAGAATGAGAACAGTCAAAAGACAAACTTTGCAAAAATCAAGGTTTAAAATAGAAATAGCAACTGACCCTCAGCTGTACTGCTGCCGGCTGGGACAGTGACAATAGCGACTCTTTTGTTAAACTTTCCTGTGAGACGTGCTCACCAGACTGGGGTGGGTGTGTGTGTCTGTCTGTCTCATGTACGAGAGAGTGGGAGAAACGTTTTAAAATAGCCCTGGCTCCAAAAAAAATTAATCACAAATTACCATTCACCCCTCAACAGCCAAAATGTCTGTTAATTCATTTAACATATACAAAATCCGAAGCTTCCCTATAAATATTTCAGAACTTGAAACCTTCCATTTTGTCCCTGGCCCTGAACAATAACACGCACACACGCACGCGCGCGCACACACACACACACACACACACACACACAAACACAACTATGGGGGTGGGGCCTGGGGAGGTTGAGGGGAGGGTATGAAACCCCCTCCCCCAGGCATTGTCTCCCAGCCACCCGGCTCCTCCAGCCTGGAGTTCCCTCTTCCCTTCACATGTCTGCATCCTGACACATTCAATTTCAGGTTATCAGCACATCTGAATTATAGAATACTGATGGGGATAGAGGGCAGGCCTCCCTGGTCTGATTAGCGCCATTTAAGAAAGATTTCGCCAGCCGGCTTCATTGGCTGGGAGCGCCACCATGGTGGGTGGCCTTTCTGTATTAGAAGTCACCACAGAGCTGTCTCATTTGAATTAAATATGGACAGAAAGAAAGATCTGATTATGCTTATTCATAGCTAACCTGTTTCAAGTTCACCAGGCTGCCAAACTTGGAAGTAAAAACTGAAAGTTTCTTTCCTGTGTGTCTGGATTGTTGGGTATTCTTATTTTCTCTTGGAGTTTTTCAGTGAGTCTGAAGTGTGTGTGTGTGTGTTTAAATTTCAGCCTAGCTCAATCTGGGAGTTTCTTTCTAGAAAGTTGCCTCAGTAAAGATTCAGGGAAAAGCTTTTAATTTGGTTACAGACAGACAACAATGGAAAGGCAGGGTCTGATTTTAATCCATAAATACATGAAAACACATGCAAATTTGGCTATAGGAGATTTCTTGCAACAGAATGAGTAGCTGAAAATTTGATTAGCACAAATAAATTTCTGACATGGGACTGAGTGGTGCAGTGATTCAGAAAGACCTAAACGTACAGAATACTGGAATCACTGGGTTGAGAATAATACCCTCGTTCATGGTAGCATTTACCTTTATATCTTCACTTTCACAGATACGCACACACCCCATGATTTTTAATTCCCCTCCTTCCTCAGCATGGGCAACTCCTCCGACACCGAGTTAATAAAAAGGGCAGGAGTTTCCAGGAGCTCCCGAGGGCCCTGCTGCCGACTCCACGGGTGATAGCCCCAGAGCGTGGGTGAACCGGGGGCAGGCATGGGCTGTGGCTCGGTCCCGGAGTCCAGGCTCGGAGACAGGGCAGGGACCCAGCAAATGCTCTCTGAAATGACTCTACTGGAGACCGTCTCTAGCACTCACACACCCGGCCAGGCTCTGGTTCCATTCAGCTCACTGTAACGAATATTTACGGAGCCTCTGCTATGTGCCACGCACTGGGTTTCCAAAAGGGAGATGTACACGCTCCCAACCCTCCTCCCCATCTGCTCCTCAGGATGCGGGTCCTGCGCCCTGCCCTGCCTGTCTGTGGGCCGCTGGGGACGTCCACCCTCACGCCTGTCCACACTGTGGGATTCTCTGTCTTCTCCACACTTGCCTCTCTCTGTGCACCCACACCTGACAGGGTGCCCCGGCACAGTTGCTTTTTGACAGGTCGTTCCCACAGGGCTGCTCTTGCCTCTTCATCTGGGTGGTAAACTCCTCAAGGGCAGAAACCACATCTCCTCCTCCTTGGAGTCCTCCCCAGAAAGTCTCAAATACTGAATCAACCAACCCCAGCCAACTATCTGGGTGCAGAGAAGGAGGCGGCGTGTGAGCACAGCAGAGTGGGCAGCCCCATCCCCAGAGGGAGCCCGGGTGCCCACCACACCTCCACCACTGCAGGGAAGTAACCCCGTTGTACCTCCACTCTTCACCACCCACCCCGGCTCCCTCTGAGCACCCAGCAACCAAGAGCCCTGAAAATGCCACAAGGAGATGCCCAGCCCCTGGTCACAATGCTGCTCCAAGCCTGCGACCACCGTGCAGCCCTCCCTCCCGGGGCACTGCAGGGGCGCCGGCAAAGGAGCACAGCGTGTCTTGCCACTCGTTCTCATAGTCCCCCCAACACACAGCCTTGAAACACTAAAAGCAAAACACAGCCCAGAGCAAAGCACTAGGAAGGGTGCTCCTATGGCTTCTGAGTCAGCACAGGCCTACCCTTTGACTGCATGTCCCCCCAGAGTTACTTGGCACAGTGGGATAGTTCGGTGACTGCCTCTTTCCCACTGGACTTCAAGGACGCATCCATGGCAGAAGGGAGGGAAACGCCAAGCTCAGCCTGCCCCTCCGGGGTCTGTCTGCTGAGGGAGGGGCACTGGGCTCAGTGTTCTTGCTTGTCTTTAATGGGTTGGTGGAGTTTTTCTTTTATGAAACACCATCGTCACAACCTAAACTAAACACACATCTCGAAAAGGGGTGAACCAGCTTTCTCATCGCTAGCTTTGAACCCGCACAGACCTCCCACAGTGCCAGTAATTGCATTGCCAACAAGACGCAGAAGTGCACCCAAGAGCAGCATGAAACACGAGGGGTAGGTGGGACTCGTACCCACAAAGCGTGCACCCAGGCTGTGCCTGAGCCCTGCCTGGGGGCTGGCCAAGGGGGTCCCCTGAGCACCTGCTACCTTTGCGCCCAGCAGCCGTCTCCATACCTCAGTCATCCACAAACCCCCTTCACAATCCCCACCGTCTCTTGTGCTACCTGGACTGTTATTTACTTAATACTCTTTAAATTAACTTTAAAGCAACTCACTTTTTTTTAACTTAGCCTCACCTTTAAGCAATAATGTCTGTGAAATCACAGCTAGGATGTACTACTTATATTTTTCTAACAGGTCTTAAAATACCCAACTGTTAAAAGTTTAAATCGACGTATCATCTAAAATTGTCTCATGTAGTGCAAGCCACATCGGTAGAGGCCTCAGGAAGCACAGCATAGACTGGAGTAAATGGGACGGGACGGGGTCCGAGGGTGTCCCGTCCATCCCGGGAGCAGGGGTGGTTCGGGGCACTATGGCATGGCCACCCGTTTCCCCTCTCCCCCTCTGGGGGCTTGAGGCTTCATTCTCTACAAACTCTGCCTTAAGTAGAGCGGCCATGGCTGGTGCCTGGGGCATAATTTCCTAACTGAGAACCCTTACCCTGTCACTTTCCAACCTAGAGAGGGACCCTCAGTAGCAACACTGTGAGTGGCTAACGAACTCCTTTCTGATTCTATCCTAAACTCACCACCAGGAGTTTATCTCACTGCCAAGAAAGCTCTGCTTGAGAATAGCCAATGCCCACATGAGCTGGCCTTGACCACTACCTCTCCTCCTGGCCCCTAAGGATGATCACAGAACTGTGATATTTCTGTCAAAAAAAAAAAAAAAAAAAAAATTGCAGGCTTCCCTGGTGGCGCAGTGGTTAAGAATCTGCCTGCCAATGCAGGGGACACGGGTTCGAGCCCTGGTCTGGGAGGATCCCACATGCTGCAGAGCAACTAGGCCCGTGAGCCACAACTACTGAACCTGTGCGTCTGGAGCCTGTGCTCCGCAGCAAGAGAGGCCGCGATAGTGAGAGGCCCGCGCACCGCGATGAAGAGCGGCCCCCGCTTGCCACAACTAGAGAAAGCCCTCGCACAGAAACGAAGACCCAACACAGCAAAAATAAAATAAATTAATTAATAAACTCTTACCCCCAACATCTTCTTTAAAAAAAAAAAAATGCCAGTAGAAGCTCTGCAGTGGGAAGCAGAATCCTCTTACCCCACCCAGCAAAGTCTAAACAGACAACTGAGTGACTCCATGAAATGCGGGTATTTCCTGGATGTGGACAACCACCCTGATGGTCCCCAACCTGGACAGGGAAACACCCATCGCTCCACACGGGACAGGACGAGAAAGTCCAAAAGCAGACATTTGCACTTGACCTGTTGCAGTATGGATGGATGGAACTCTCCAGAATTCATGTTTAAAATAAATGTAATTAAGACATTGGAGTTCCTCTATATGTTCAATATCCTAATGGTCAAGTGGTAAACTTCAGAAAGAAACCCCAACAAGTAAACTCGAGAAGAGGCAGAGGAGAAGAGTAACTCATTATCATTCATCTGTCCTTTCGCATTTTATGCAAACTACGCAGCCAATGGCATGGCTTATTGGATCTAAAGGCTTGTGGTGGCCTCAGGAGATGAGGAAGCTTCCAGAGTGTACATGTGGGTTTGGGCAGATACACTTCTAGTCCTGGAAAAGCCATTCCCATATTACATATGCCCTAAGACAGTGGTTCCCAGACTTTAGCTACATCCAAATCTCCTGGAGACATTATTAAAATACACACTGCTGGGCCCTATCCACAGAGTTTCTGATGCCATGGGTCTTGGGCAAGCATGAGAACCTGCATTCCTAACAAGTTCCCAGGTCCAGGACCACACTTGGACAGTCACTGCCCTGGGTACTCTCAGGAGCCCTGCTGCTGCATGTTTTCTGTAAGGGAAGAACTGCATCCCTGCTCCCCAGTGTATCACTTCAGTAATTTGAAACTTTTGATCATCAGGAGAGTGTGAGGTCTTTTCTCTTTAAGGTGTAATCACCCATATGTGAAAGCATCAGAATATAAATGACGCAGAAAAAGCAAAGACATCAGATGCCTATTCCTGTTCCACGCAAAATCACCACCATCACCACCACCTCCCTGCAAAAAACTAAATCAAATTAAAAAGGAGAGCTTGAGTTGCTATAAGGTTCTCTCAGATTTCCCCTCAGAAATGTCATAGGTTTCAGGTAATTTGCTTGTCTTTAAACAAATCGCCAGAAACCTAAAATATTTTTAATGGTGTACTTATTCCAATGTAATAATAAAAACATAAAAATTTTTAAATTACTCTACATGACTTATGTACTAAAGAACTAGTAACATAAAAATATACATTTGTAAATCATGTGTCTATTGAATGGCGCCAATCTGTTGAGATGACCGAGGCCCCAACTGATGAGAAATGGTAAGTAACTCTTTAAATAACACATCTCATATACTTTCCCTTTTCGCCCCAAAGGTATTTTCCGCAACGTGAGGAGTACCGCACGCCTCGTCCCTCCTCTGAAGGTGAACCTCAGACCCGGGCTGTATCTGCTTGTCTATGAAGCTTGCTCTTCTCTCAGATTAAGAGAATGGAGCTGGTTTTGGTTTTAAAGCCCTTCTGTCACCAGAGTCATTGGAAGTGGCTTGGACGTGAACTGGGTTGGTAGGTTGTGTGGGTGACACCAGAGTGTTTATCCTATTTGCATTTACCAATGACTTCTATTTAACCCGCCAAAGTGACGTAACTCCTCCTTCTTTCCTGTGCTATTCATGGCCAAGACGGCAACCAGAGGGAGGACCAGCGCCTCAGGTTATTCTCAAGTGGCACCCCTACCAGGTGAGGACTGGAGAGGACTGGAGGACAGGGAGGGAGGTCAGGAGCCGGAGGAAGCTGAGCCACATGCAGCAGCAGCTCCGAGCGGGTCCGATAACACGAGGGACAAGACCGCTCGCTCCACACGCTCCACCTCAACCAGCTCAAAGACAGCATTCTGGAAATAACGTTCACCTAACCTCAGCTTTCTGGGCTCCCGAGTTTGAACAAAGAAGAAGCAAGCCTCACCCTGACTCTGTGAGTGCAGATGGCAGATGGGGTCCGCCCAGGAGCGGCATCAGCTAGGTGATCTTACACTGGTCTCGCAGTGGCCACCTTCCCTCCAAAGAGTCTCAGCTCCTCCCAGGAGGCAGGCCAGCAACGACATCAAGGCCCAGGGTCTCCTCCAGCACCATGCTGTTTAGTTCTTCATGGTAAACACGGTCGACCTAAAGCTGGTCAGCTGCTGGCCACATGGTGGTAATGAGCCCAAGAGCCTGGAGTTCACAATTATTTCAGATTTACTCTCTTCCTGATCTTTCATTTTATCAGCAAAACATCCTCTTGGCAATGGGTATTAAGCTAAAACTTAAATGAAAAGAAAGGCAAGGAAGAGTCCACAAAAGGCATGTCGTATGAAAGGAAAATATTCAGACCTCAGCCTTGGCCTTGACCTTTTACTGTCTTTTAACATTAAACATTTGCCCCACCTTCGAAAAGATAAATGTGGCTTTTGATGACAGCCAATGTTATCTGAGGATTAAAATAGCCCTCTTGCAGTGCTCAACATTAAAGTCTTCCGCATTTGCAAAATTGCAAACAGATGCAACTCAAGTACCTGCAAATAATCTGCCAAGACCAATTTCAAAAGGGAGATTTCAAAATATGTGGAAGTCATTAGGACATGTATTATTTTTGCAATGAATAGGCGCCAGGAGTGTCTCAAGGAGCAGATGGGTGCTACTTTGTTTATAAAAGATCAACAGAATATTCGGCTGTAAATGAAGACATATAAGCTATATGAAACAATTATGGTAAAATGGCGAACATTTCAAAGCTAATTGTAATGGTCTTTTAAGATCTGAATTCCTCATTTCTTACTGCATGCTAAAATATCATTTTAGTTTTGGGTCTTGATTGATATAATTACCAAAATGACAGAAAATTAAAGTAAATGCTGTCAGTTTTACTGTTGTAAATGTTGTCACTTTATCACTTGTTTACAGTGGCACCAATACTGATAAATGAATATTTTTCAACATGAATAAAAAATGTGACCTCCGTCTCCCGGAAATCTTCCGAAAGGACAGCCCAAACGTTAAGAACCCAAGCAGACAGAGCGAACCTCAAACTGCATTATAACAGAATTCCAAATAGCCTCTCTCTCACACATGCCCAGCTTCAGAGAGCTCCTGTTGCTAATAAAAATCTCCACGATATCACAGAGGAAAAACAGAGCCAGCAAACATTTGCCCTCACCCGGGTCCCTCTGCATGTCTGTGTCACCGCCCAAGCAGGACTGAGTTAAGCTCCTATTCTATTTTCCTGTTTTATATTGGTAATCATGTGAATTAGATAATTACTCATGGAAAATGTGATTAAACATACATCGCTATTGCCAATACCGAATCATGAAGAAAGGGCATTTCTGCGAATTGCTTTTAACATCAATAGCAAACTGGGCTCGTAAAAAATGTCCAATTAAGCCAATACCTAATGATAGATGGGCTGATCCCATGACTTGCAAAGATGCAAATTGGATGCAGGAAAAATGAGGAATCGTGCGAGACATCCTGGATTTCCCTCTCCACACAAAAGACTCCTTTGCCCAGGATGCTCTCGAAATTTCACTAACTCCTGCAAAGTTGAGACTCCTTTTTCCTCTTCCCTACAATTAACTTTCTGTGGGGCCTTCAATTCGGTGTGCTGCGGGAATACTCTCGCCACATCTGTAAATTGAGGAGACGTGGAAGAGAGGGAAAACTTGAGCTAAAGACCGGTCTGGAACGGCGGGCAAAGGAGTAGCTGCCCAAGAAGGAACCAGGCAAGCAGAGGCGGCGACCAGGTGGCCAGCCTGCAGAGACTCAGGAGAGGCCTGTGTCTCCCGCCCTCTCCCCAGTCCCGGGTCTCCCTCCCGCCAATCACCCCGAGCAAGGCGGCCACATGAAGGAGCATTTCCCTTCCTCCCTCTCCTGACTCACCAGCACTGCTTTTCCGTAAATCTTTAAGCCGAGTGCACATACTCTCCTGTGACAGGGTCCATGCAGACGAGGATATGCACCCTACAATCACTGATGAAATTTGTATTGACTCCAAAATCAAAAGTAATGAGAAGAAAATTGGTTCACAGCCTGACCCGACAGTTCCAGACTGCTGTATTGAAGCTGCAGAAAGACATTTTTTTATTGTCTCCAGATTTCAATTAATGACATCGAGCTACCCCATCCTCCCATTATTAGTTTGAACAGAAGATCAGATTTAAGAAGTTTCACTAAATTAATTATGTAATAGTATCTTGCATTTCTGGAAAACCTTCCTGTTTTGTAAAGGGAAAAGATTCCTTTTACACATTGTAGGATTCGTGGAGTCCTCCAAACTGTATGCCTCCACCCTAATACGTGTTCTCTCATGTATGTGCTCCTGTGTGAAAATGCACATGTGTGTAGGATATACCAACTCTGGGCAGGGCCATGAAATCCTAGAGCATCTCAGCTGTAATTATGCCTCGCCAAATATTTCTTGTTAGGTTTTAGTGCCAAGCTAGAATGTCTTAGTATCACCACCCCAAGCTCTTGAGCCATATGCTCCCCAAAAATTAATAACAGTAACCCCACAAACAATCACCCTGTAAGCCACAAAGAAGAGCCATCTTCTTCTGAATGAAAAACTAATAATAATACATCCGCAGACACTATCATTGCCCCTATCTTGAGTAAAAATGCAAATTATGCCACACGGTGCTAAATTATTCTGGGATATTTCATAATGTGAATTAATACCCACTAGAGGCTAAGCCGAGATCATCAAACTCATTTCACATAAGACAACGAATTTAACCACCCGTGACTCAATGAGTGAGAAGTTAACATGCTACCCAGGAACACTAACCACTCCAAGGTAAATTGTCTTTAAATAAAATAACCCATTTTAAAGACTTTGCAGTCCAGGGCTAACTTTCTCTGATCTCACCAGATGGCAGAACATTCACTGCTCAGGCTTTCCGTTCATACGACGGTGAAAATTACTTCTATGGAGATCAGGCTGTATCTAGTCACCATCTTCTATCAAGCCCAAGTAAAATCCTATTTCACTAAAGTGAAACCACAGAAACAAAAGCATTCCAATACTTCGCAATCTCTGCACAGCTGGGTCACCAATTCCTTGTTAGCTAAAACAAATGTCACATTTTCAATCCACATTTGAAGGTCCACATTCCAGAGGAGGTTTGAGTGATCCTTTTTTTTTTCTTTTCCCAAACACGAACAATCAAATTTAAGACAACACTCCGGAAGAGAAGAAAAAAGAAAAAAATCAAAGGATCTCTACCCCAATGCCAAATGTATCCCTAATGCACTTGAACAATAGGCAGGCTGTGTTCCTACCCTGGAATAACACCGTCCATATGAATCCTAGGAATTTAGTATATCTGACAGTTTCTCTCAACCACCCATAACATTCTTTCCTGTCTCATTGGAGCTGGCAAAGGAGAATTCTGTAATTGAGTGGTACAGAACATGTGCCCTCCTTGCTAGAAGATGACAGATGGATTATAAAAACTTCAAAGCGGAGCAGTTGGAGCACCAGGGGAGAGATAGTGGGTATTTGAACTCTCCGTCTTTACCCAGGAGACAATGGCACTCTGACATGGAGCATATATCAAGGAATGGTGTAACTAGATAGACATAATCTTTCTTTTCACTAAGTATTTAACATTCTGTTACGAACAAGTTTCAGCCCAGCTAAAGTGCAACTCATCTTCATGCTAATCATCATAGTGCAATGGTGACACGGCCCCCCCTTTTCAATTGTGGTTAAATCAGTCCTTTTTAAACTGATTTTTTTTTTTCAAAGAACAGGAACAGCTTCTGCTTTAGGAAGGAAAAAAGTAGAAATTAAGCACTGGGTTGGGATTAGCGTCTTTTCTGACTCACTAATCTGATGAGGCTTTTATTTGCAGTGTGTGTTCTCCTTCCCTATGACTAAGGAAGGGCTCTCACACATGGCTCACGGACCACATGCCACCAATTACCCATCTCGAAGCGCAGCCGTGACTCACCTGAGCCCAGCTGAAGCTGTCGCGCTACCCCACATGTCCCCAGAAACCAAGCCTCCCCCACCCCTCCCTCTACCCCCTGCCCAGCCAGGACACACAAGCATAGCCAACAGGCAGGGAAGTCACAGGTTGTGAATGACACATTCACCTCTCGCTTGATCGTCCAGCCCCACCTTTCAGCTGCGGAGAACAAATCAAAACAAGGCAGAAACACAATTCACGAGCAATTTTTAAAATCCAAGCTCTGCGGTGTAGGGTCAGGGCCGGGGACCGGCTGCTGTTGATACAGCCCCAATGACAGATCGAGTCCCTGGGCCCAAAATACTGCCCCACGCTGAAGCCCAAACTGCAAAATGATTTGCACTGATGTGATGAATTATAAGCTCCAAAAAACCTTAAATTTTCTATGTCTCTTAAAATTTTGATAGAGACATAAAATGGCTTATAGAATTCTAATTATAGCAACAGACTTCAAAAAATGTCTCAGAGATTAGTGAATCAAAGGCACATTTTTAAAATCAATTCTTGCTTCTGAATATTAACAGTATTTATCATTCATACTGCCCTCTGGAAACACCAGCTAGGATCCGTCTCCACATCTGACGAGGAGGGTCTCCCTGCGGTTATGTGGCTGAGGAAATGAGGGCTCCCAAGGGGTGAGTATTTGCCCACAGGGCAAAAGTCCCAACTGCAATGAGCACTGTGGGTGCTGCTTCAGTGGCTGATACCAAATCTTTCCAACTATCTACTGCTCATCATCACCCTCTCAAAATACTCTCTACCTTCTTTAAAGTACTACAAAGTCAATGAAGTTAAAATTGAATTACTTTCATGAGAATCACGGCAACTTTTTAAAATAATTAGATATGCTCTAAATATTCCCAAAGTTAAGAATCTTTCCCTTCTACTGTTCCTACTATGTAGATACAATAAAAATAACTTTGGAAACTACCAAGTTAGTTTATCTGGGATCTGACCAAATATCTACCTTGGTCTCCATCCTACCTCAACACCTTAGCCATATACAAGGAAAGGTTCCCATTTTTCTGGGTACCTATGTTCAATTGCCGATGCTTCCAGTGTCGATGTCACAGGCTTCGTGGGTTGCTTACGGTCGTGTCTACTCAAAGAAAAGAGAGGAACGTGTCTCTCAAGCTTATTTCATTAAGAAAACACATTAAAAAACCCCAACGTCAATTTTCATGGGCCTTAAGGATGCTATTGACGTGATGAAGATGGAAGAGGCCAAAACCTCAGGCCCCCTGCGGCACATGCACCTGCCTCCTCCACGCCCTGGAGCCCTTCTTCAGCTTCCCCTGAGGCACCCAAGGCCCAGGAAGACTGGGGGTGTGGTCCATGGCCAAAGCCAGCCAGGGCCAACAGAAATTGCAGGGAGCGCTCCCTAAAGTGTTTTTTTTTTTTTAATTTATTTATTTATTTTTGGCTGGGTTGGGTCTTCGCTGCTCCGCGCGGGCTTTCTCTAGTTGCGGCGAGCGGGGGCTACTCTTCATTGCAGTGCGCAGGCTTCTCATTGCAGTGGCTTCTAATTGCAGAGCACCGGCTCTAGGCACGCGGGCTTCAGTAGTTTCGGCACGTGGGCTCGGTAGTTGTGGCTCATGGGCTCTAGAGCACAGACTCAGTAGTTGTGGCACACGGGCTTAGTTGCTCTGCAACATGTGGGATCTTCCCGGACCAGGGCTCGAACCCGTGTCCCCTGCATTGGCAGGCGGATTCTCAACCACTGTGCCACCAGGGGAGCCCCTCTCTAAAGTGTTTTTAAAGGTGAAAGAATTTAATCATTGTTCTTTTTTCAAGGGCAACCCATCCCTTGAATAGCCAGCAAATGTTAAGGAGACAGTTTTTAAAGGGCCGTGGGGACTGTACGTCAGACACCTGTGTGTTCCTGCTCATATGCTGCTATCTCAACATATTACAGGAAGAGTCCATGCACTGACAAATGCAAAAGCCTGAACGTTTACCTAAGACCATCTGCACTCACCATATCTTGTCTTGAGTTCTACTATGAACCATCATTTCATAAGTATGCACTTAATGAAGAGAAAACTTCATGGGTGATTCAAACTGCATCAGAAGTGGTTTCTGGTTGGCCTCCAGCCATGCAGACACGGGGCCTCATATAGAGCTATGCCCATCCTGGTCCCTGACACCCAAGGTTCCCCGGAGAGTCCTCCGTGATCAGGCGGTCCCAGCAGCCCACTGACAAGGTGTTGCTGACTTGGGGGACAGTGGGGAGTAGACAGGCCCCAAATGTTCATCAAGAGAGGCCATTAACCAAAGCCCTGAGTGACATGATGGACAGATCATGTGCGCCTTGAAGACTCCCCCAAAATTCAGAAACAACAACAAAAAAATTAAGTTGTGTTTTTAAGTATTTGACACTTTATACCTGTCCCCCTGAAAAAAAAAAAAAACAGGCATCAAAACAATCATGGTTGGGGCTTCCCTGGTGGCACTGTGGTTGAGAGTCCGCCTGCCGATGCAGGGGACACGGGTTCGTGCCCCGGTCCGGGAAGATCCCACATGCCGCGGAGCGGCTGGGCCCGTGAGCCATGGCCGCTGAGCCTGCGTGTCCGGAGCCTGTGCTCCGCATCGGGAGAGGCCACAACACTGAGAGGCCCGTGTACCGCAAAAAAAAAAAAAAAAAAAGAAAGTCATGGTTGGAAAAATCAAGACTAACTCTGTCCTTCCATTTATTACGCACTTTAGTACCTCCTCCTTCATACGGGGGAGGGTAAAACACAGTCGTTTTGGTGTCTAGGGAATCAAGTGGCTCTACCTGGTCCTCTCACTCTCAGCACCAAAGCTCAAAGACTCCTCTAAGTAGAAGCAGTGCTCCTCCCTTCACGCCCAGCCCTAGCAAAGCCCTGCTCTGTTCACTGGCCAAATCAATCAGCTCCACCACCACTTTCCCAAGACCCTTCCAGAACCGACTTCCAGCAAAGGGCAGAAAGAGCTCCTTAACCAAATATATGGAAGCACTTCTGAGACAGATGCCACAGAGACATGCCCAAACACCCCAGAAGGGCACCAGCGCCTGCTCCTCACGGCTCAGTGCCCCAAAAGCTCAGGCCAAAGGTGTCACAACAATGTGACCAATCTTTAAATCACCATTAATGTATATGTTCCCTGCAGATGAAACACAGACCTCTGCATCACCAAGAAGGGACATGGGTAGGGTCTTTGAAGGAAGCCTGCACAAGAAAGCCCTTTTTAAAAGTGCATTTTCATCTTTCTTTTTTACAGTGATCTTCTGCCATGGTGGAATGTAAACACCACAGGAATAGACAGAATCGTGAATTAAGGATTTGGATGCCTTGCTTTAGAAGTAATCTTCAAAGAATGCACATCCCAAACATCAGAGTCGCACCACAAGGCTCTGAGCTGCTTGTGACTGCCTGGAAAACAGCACAGGTCACACCTATTATTACCAGTTGGGTCCTGAATTGCTTTTAAAAATCAATAGAAAACATGTTCTTACATCTCATCTACTTGGCAAGAGGGCAGATTCAGAAAGTGCTCATCTTTGCCCAGAGAAGAAACCATTTAAAGGATGTCCCCCCAAAAGTTTCCAGCAGTGGGCATAAATAAGAACTGTTTTCGGCGATCACTCTGCTCGATGCTTCCCCAGGAGAAGGCACTGCAGACTAGTGGCTTCGTGAACTGCTTCCCCGGCCCTCCCCTGGCCTTCACCTGGACTTCTACTTCTGCTCCCCAAGAAGGCACAGGGCAGCTGGGGCTGTTCTCCCGGGTACCCAGCAGCTCCCTCTCTGTTCCTTTGACCAAATCTAAGTAATCACAGCCACGAAATAAACAGCACAGTGGAAAGAGAGGTTTTATGGACAGGGATTGGGGATTTCCACCGGGACGCAGCCCCTTGCCATGAGCGTGGGTTTTGGTAAGTCACCTGGCACTCTGAGCTCCAGGTTCCTTGTTTGGAAAATCGGACAATGACCCTACCTCACAGAACTGCTGAAGATTCAGTGAGAAAATACATGTGAAGTGACCCGTAAGACACATGCCACAGTGGAGCAGTATGGCATCCTTCCCCCCCCCCCCATCTCAAGCATTGATATTAGTGTTCACAGCTGTAATGCAGCATTCATTGCCAAACATTCAGGAGCACAGTGCTAGGCACTGAATCAATGTTTGCTGAAGAGTTACAGGGAGAGGGCGTTTGATCCATACAGCTCATCTTCTTCAGGAAAACTCAGGCAAGGGCATCCCCAAAACCCAAAGGCAAAACCCATGAAATAAGCTGAATGTACCTTTGTGAACACAGGACCCAGAGCATCCTTTAAGATTAAATCTGTATGAAAAACACAGAAAGTCAAATGCTGAACCGTACATTAATCATGCACAACCAAAGATATGGGAGAGGTTAAGCCCACATTCGGCTGCAAAGTGAGTTCTTTTATTTGATATGAAATCTGCACATGGTGACGATTTGTCCTTCCTGCTTAATGTCACCAAACTTCTGGGGAGGTGTGCTAAAAAGACAAAAGAAATAGACAACCGTTTACTCAAGGGTCTTCCTTGTTAAAGGATGAAATCTAATAGGCATAAGAAGTAATGGCTTCTCAGAACCACTGCTGGCCAAGGTCAAAAGTCAAATGCACCTGGAGCAGTATTAATAACATCTTGTCCCACTTGCTCAATGAGGGAGTTATGAAGAGTATTTCTAACTCACGTGGAATTAGTGGTTTATACGATGAAAGCATGGAAGTCTCTTTCTGAGCATATACACTCACTGCAGCTAGACCTTTCAAGAACATCTCCCCAGTTTCACCATACAGAAATTTGAAGACTTATTAGCCATCCAAGCTTTGTAGGTTTTCTGTTTTGTTGTTAGTTTTGCTTTGTTTTGTTTGAAGTTATATGGTCTTAAAATCAAAGGTGTGTTGATAAATTGTGACAATTCCCTTGTCATCTTCTACTATTTTCTATCTGGTTTGAATTCAGCCACCACATTACATGTGGCTCTTGCATGAATAGGCCAGGTCGGTTTTGCCCAGTTTTGATGTGTGGGGTGCCAGAAAAAAAGTCTCAGTAAGTCGAGGCCAAATAAAGGATTTGTGGGACTACTGTTGCCCAGAGTAGAGCCTTCTGACGCTGCCACCAGCTCTGCAAAGTGACAGGTTCTCAGGAGGATAAGTATCTGGAATTACTTCTGCGATTGTGGCCAGGAATACTATCTAATTTTGCAAAACGTCACCAACTTAGGACAACCTGGAGAAAACCAAAGAGACAATAAATAAGGTTTGCTAATGTTCAACCACTTCTCCAAATTCATTTCTTAAACTATCACAGCAGAACTGGAAACGGCCACCTAGACCAGCTGCTGGGGTCCATGGACATCGCACCATCTACAAAACTGAACTCTCAGAGTGGGGCCCAAGAATAGGAATGTTTAACAAGCCTCCCAAACTATTCTCTTATCTGCCTAAGTTTGAGAGCGATTGGGCAGGCACACCTTCCTCATTTTACAGATAGGAAAACAGATCCAGCTGGGGTCATAAGGTGCCAAAGTGACTAACCAAGCAAGGGCCAGGACCCAGATTTGTGCCTCCGTCCTACGTTTGACTCTGAAGTGTATACTGGCCTGCCATGAGGGCACGCAGTTGGGTCCCCATGAATACATATTTGCATTCACACAAACAAATAGCTGAAACACAGCAGCTGAACAGGAAGCTGGCAACTGGGAGGCCCCAGGGAAGAGAGGCTGGAAGGCAGACGTGAATAAACCCAAGCCAGAATCCCATGAAAAGCCAGGTTCCTCCCAGCCCTCTGCTGGGAGGCGGGACTCCCCTCCTGAATTAGAGGTTAATAACAACAGGTCGTCACCGAGAGGCACGACACCAAGGGATTTCTTATTTTACCTGATCACAGAACCCATTCACAATGAAAGCCTCACCCCCCCAAAAAGCTTTGGCTTTGAGTAGTAGTGGTCTCAAGCCTCCCTTGTAGAGTCTTATGATCTTTATTGTTTTTAAGTAATTAGCAGACTTCCTAAATCATTGAATGAAAAAGAAAAAAGCAGCCAACTAGATAGCAAATAGTTTTTAGTACAAGAGTCTATCAAATCACAAACGATTCACTGGGAAATTATTCTAAACCATTTCAAAAGACCCACATTCCTAATTCTTTATTAAGGTTTTATTAATTCCCTCTCTTATCCCGAACCCCTCCGACAGGTTCCAGACACCCTGTGGGGTGAGGGTGGGGGACAGTTAGTGGCTGGTAAGGCACTGACACACCAAGGGAAGAAAAGGAGAATTCTGTCCTCAGGGAGCCTGCAATCTAGTAGAGGAGAAAAGATGCGCACGGGAAGAAGATACTCCATGTAGCTCAGAGTAAACCAATAACATGGGTCAAAGGGAGAAATTTTATACAGTGGAAGAATTCTGTGGGACAAACAGGTGGAAACGGAGACTTATGGGACAGTCCTTCCCAGATTCATCCCCATCTTTTATTTTTCTGTGGAATTCTCAGTTGCTGTTGACTTGTTGGAGGGAGGAGACAAGCATCTCCAACACTTTCAGAAAATAGATTCTGCACGTCGCACGAGCATCACAAAGCTCCCCAAGATGGCAGTCACTTGGGCAACAGGGTGTGACATAGGTTTAAAGTCCTCTCTCCCCTTCTGCAATCACGCTCTGTGATTCGAGTGTCTCGTTGAAGCCAGTGGGGTGGCTCCACCTCACTCATCATTCAGATGAGCGCCTCACCAATCAGGGAGTCAAGATGGCATCTTCTCCAGGCCCCATGGCTCCTCTGCCCAGGGACCCCCATCAAGTGCTGCCAAAGACGTGAACGCAGAGCCGCTAACGACTCTATCCGTGTTAATCAGGGCCCCACACAGCTGGCTCTCAGCAGAGACAAAGACCCCGATGAGGGCTCTCCGTGCCCAAGGTACTGATGTCAAGGGAGAGGCCATGGTGGAGACTGCGTGGCCAACCTCAGACGAGATGGCCCGGGTAGGGGAACGGCTTGAGAGAAGAGGCCTCCATGGCCACAACACAAGCCAGAGGAAACACACTCGACTGAGCAATGCCCCACAAGGGGGAGAAACTTGGCAGTAACACTGACATACTTTCTATCTAGAGACAACCACCCTTCTAAATCTCCCTCATGGCAACCTCTTGGTAGTTCGGAGAAAGCCAAGCTGCAGCTTCCATCTCTAACCAGGAAAAAAGGGCGCATCATGGGATGACATGACATCGTTCTCAAAGATCATGGATAAACTCCCAAACACATATTTTCCTTTGGGAAAGTAGCAGCCTTTCAAAAAACATTTGTTAATTGGCTGCCTTATGCAAGCCACTGTTCTAGGTGCTGGAAGGAGAGTCATCAAGGAGCCTGAAGGGGCCCTGGCCTTGGGGAGTCTAGTTCTAGAGGAGGGAGGTAGACAGAATGCATGCTAACACTCGATGCAATCAATTAAGATAAATCCCGTGAAGAAAATAAAACAGGACCGTGAGCTGGGAGGTGAGCAATGTGGTGTAGAAGAAGAGGGAAGCCAGGAAAACCCTCTCTGAAGAGGTGGCCTTTGGTGGGACCTGAGGGATAAGCAGAAGAGACCAGGTGAAGGGTGCAGACGAGAGGGTTCCAGGCAGAGGAAATAGCCACGCCAAAGGCCTCAAGTGTGATCAAGCCTAGCATGCCCAAGGAACGGAGGGAGGGCCAGGGGGCAGAGCCCAGCGGATGATGGGCAGCAGAGGGGAGATGGGGAGAGCAAGGTACGGGGCAAGGCCATGATGGCTCCAGCCAGCAACACGAGCTTGTCAAAACCCTCCTCAACTGGATTTTTACCTCCTCGTCAGCTCAGTGGCCTCAATTTCAGCTTCAGCCTGTTCTAAATCTTTTAATGTTCTTTATGGGCATTTCCCAAAAGGAAAGAAACACCTGTCTCTTCCAAAAACAGAAACCTCTGGGCAACCCTGAGGCTGGATGGGCACGGCCCTCTTTACCACCGCTCAGGTGGGTGCTATCGCCGCCTCCTCTCCTGGGCAGGTGCTAGTCAAGGTGTTAATTAGCCAGATACCCCCTAGAGCGAGAGGCGTCTGGAGGACACTGACGCTTATGGGGCAGTGAACGATGAGAGCTCTCCCTCAATGCAGCAGTCTGGAAGCCTTTGTCCAAATAGAGGAAAGGTGAGGCCACTGCAGGCAGACATCTGAGTTTTGAAATTCTTCTGTAATTACGGCTTTAGTCAAGAAAATGCACATGAGTTCACAGGATGATAAATATTAGCATGCTTCTCCAAGTTCAAGTGAATTGTCAATAAGACAATTAAAGCAGCATCAATAATTTGCACTGTATGTTATTATCTGCTAGTCTAAATCCCAGGCTTTTGTGATCTCCAGAAAACAAAGGAGGACAGGCAGTGGTGATACAAATACTTTTTGCACAAGTGAGAGATGTAATTCTGCATTAATATAACAGCACAGGACCTGGGGGGCGGGATGGAGTGTTCTTAAGTGAAAGACATGGGGTAAGGAAGAATGGACTAGGTGAAAAGTACCATTACAATGGAAAATTAGCAAGCCTGTGTCTAAGGTGGATCAATCCCTCGTATCACGTGGCCCCAGTCAATAGGAGCCTGAATAAGTGCTAGCATTGACCTTAATCAACTGACAATTGCTACTCGGAAATCAGAAATGCTAGATTCTTCTAAAAGAAGAGGAAGCTACGCGAAACTTTGGGTGAAATTAATGAACATGAATGAGCATGGCCTTTAAGACTGTGTGTGTGATGGGGTGCATTCGCTGGCAGTCCAGTGGTTAGGACTTGGTGCTTTTCCTGCCGGGGCCCATGGCCAAAAAAAAAAAAGAGTGTGTGTGTGTGTGTGTGTGTATGTGTGTTTGTGAGGAAAATAAAATAGGACAATGATACATGTATACACATACATACATATACATGTATATACACATATAGATATATGTGTATCTACACACATATACATATATATTCATATACAGATATGCATACATACATATTCATTTATATGAAAACCATATAGTATTGTGCTGAACTGGAATTTGGAATGAACTATCTCTTGAATACAAAGTACATGGCAAAACTTTTTCATTGTTCCCTAAGACAAAAACCTACACAATGCAATCTCTATACATCTGCAGAATCAAAAATCGTTTTCCTCCAAAAATAACTTGCAAAGCATTAAATGCACTGGAATGAAAGTAGACATTAAAACTACTATTTGTTGACACTTTGTGATTTAGCATTGAAGAGAGAAGTTTTCTCCAAATTAATGAGCCAGACATAATAGAGCAGTGTCAAAATATTGATTTTATTTTATCCTACCTATTGTTGGCACTCTTCTATTAGCTGGAGAAAAATATAATTTTTTCATTAGAGTTACCATTTGTTATTATTACAGTATTTGCTATTTATTATGGAAAAGAAATCTTATGTCACTTTTCAAGATTAATATAGAACAATCACATGGAAAGGCATGACAGAGACCAAAATAAAATACCAAATGCTTCCCAGACAATTTTACTATAGACTGAAATATTTCTTAAAAGGAAAAGGAAGAATTGTTGTTTCAAATTTCATAAAGTATATAGAAATTTAGAGCTATATTTATATACTTGGATAAAATAGTCCAACTAAAGCTTAGAAATTAAAATGATTATATTCATGCTGATACAGCTTACTTTATTATAAAGTAAGCTGTATCAGCATGAATATGAGTGGACAATAGCCAACATATACTCACAGAGCTGAATAGATAAAATGGGGGAATACCACTTACCAAGGTCTGTTCCTTTATTCTAAAGAATTATTTTTTATAGTGCGCTTAAATGCTTTTTCTCTTAATTCATCAGAGATTTTTGCTAAGGAAGGGGAAATATTTAAGCAATTTTTCTGAAAGTGTAATAAGTCACACATTTGTTTCCATAATTTTTCTTTTGAGGCATGTACATTTTAATATTTTACATCAAAGTTATGATGATGTGAAATATATATATGCAGGATGATCTGGAATGTTTACAGTTATTTAATGAAAGTTACTTAACCATTTAAAAACAAATGAAGAGAAAAAAAGTTCAGTATCCAAAGAGCCAGGACATACTTCATTTTCCACTAAAAAATTAAACTAAATTAAATTTAAAAGTTACCAATGTAATCATGTAAGTAATGAATCAAAAGGACCAGGCATGTAAATGTATACCTTCAAGTTCTACAGCAAAAACTCCTCTTTGGACTTATAGGCGACATAAACAAGTACCTAGTTGTCCTGCCACACTGTCCCTTTCCTGAAAGGGGAAGGTGTTCACGACCCCCAGAATGAGCTGGGAGGTGAGAACCTCCTCAAAAATCCCAAGACACCTGAATCAAGTACAAACTTGAGGAGTCTCCATGGAGGCAGAGGCCCTGTGGTGACATTGTCCCTCATCACCCCAGCACTCTGCACACTGCCTGACATGGGTGCACACTCAGGAACAAGGGTGGGAAGGGATGGAGGGAAGCATGTAACCACCGTGGCCATGCACAGGAAAGAAAGGGAAACTCTGAGATGCTGGTGCAAACTCAAGCTTTATCCTCTCTGCTCTGAGACTGCATGAAGTATAAACAAGTCTAACCAAACAAAGTACAAGAGAACTATGTAGTCAGGGGACACCCCCTAGAGTTGGGGTGGAGGGGAAGAGGGGAGCCAGACATCACAGAAGCACTTGTGAATCTCAACAGAACCTAAAATGTAAGAGAGCTTACATAAGTTTTGTCTTTGCAACTAACTTTATATGCACTTCGTGCCTGGCGCAGAGTAGATGTTCACTGGATATCTGTGGAATGAATGAATGAATTGTATAGAGAGAAGAACAGACGGAGGGTAGGAGGGAAGGGCCACTTGGAAGGAGGACATTGACTTTGGATGGCAGAGAAGGCCACAGCCTCCAGCAGACACCCTCCAACAGAAGTGTCCCTCAACAGGCCGTGCTCACAGCAAACTGAGGGGTGGCCCCAGCTGGAAGAAGTCTCCTTCCCCAGGTAAAGAAAGAAGACTGCACTGTTCTTTGGGGGAGCAGTGCATACCCAGCTCCAGCCACCCTGGCCTTCTTTCTTCTCCTCAACCCATCGAGATCCTTCCAACCTCAGGGCCTTTGCACATGCTGTTCCCTCTGCCTGGAAGTTTTCCCTACCCCTTGCTTTACTGGTTCCTTCTCACCTTTAATCCTCCAAGAACAGCACTGACCACCTAGTTGAAGAGGCACTTCCCCACAGCCCTCTGTCCTCTTCCTTCAGTATTCATGGTCACAGTGGAAATGATAAATACCGTGTCTCTCTTGTGACTCCCTCTAGAGCTGTAGGAACCATGGATGCCAGGTCCACTGCTGTGTCCCCAGCACCTAGCACAGTGAATATCTGCAGGATGGACAAATCTGAGAGAACAAACTGCAGAGCATGGCGACACTGCCCAGAGTGGTATGAAGGGAGGAGTGTGACAGGAAAGCAGCCCCCGCCCCCTGCCAAGGGCTCTGCTCCACTGCATACTACTCCACCTGAAGAAGAGGAATGGTTCATGAGGCTCAGAAGCCTCGACTCTCCAACTGCTGTATGTGTTCTAGAAAATCCCACTTCCAGAGAAGGTCCAGGCCAGGTGTCCCAGAGCCCCAGTCCAAAGGGTACATGCAGCCCACCAGTCACAGGCACAGGTCCATTCAGAGAAATCCCAGCAATGCCATCTACCAGCTACGTGACCTTGGGCAAGTCACACTACGTGGATATGCCTCAAAAAGCAGAGTGTTCTAAGGATTAAATTAAATGATATCTTGCATTTTAAAGCCCAAGGTCACCTATATAATAAGCACTCAATAGATGCTAGATGTTTATTTACAGGACCTGATCTTGGTTTCAAATTCCCTGCATCACTAGGGTACTTTCCAAGGATGACTGACATGTTGATTTTGTCGTAGATTCAGGATCCCCTCCAGTGAGGAACAGCCAACCCAGAATTCCACCCTTTCCCCTGCAGGGAAAAGTAAAAGAGTTATGTTCAACTCCCCACCTCTGTCTTGGGCGACTCATCTTGAATGCAATGGCCACAAGTTCAACTCATTAATTTTATACTTCGTGCACAAGCATTTGGCTCCCTTGAAATCAGCTAGTGAGTGTATTCAAGTATGCAAATTAGGTGAGCCTCTGATATGTGTGTGTGTGTGTGTGTGTGTGTGTGTGTGTGTTAAATCTGGAACCTGGATCCTAAGGCATCATCTTCACTGCTTGCACTTGTGCTTTTGTCCTGGTATAACAGACCAAAAGTGATTCTGCTCTCCTTCACACCACTAATCTGCCTAGGACACAGAATACATTTAATGCATATTTTGTAAAAGATTGAGTGAATGAATGAATGAACAAATGAATGAATGACAGCAGTGTCTCCTTGGGACCTTTGGCTTGGGTTCAGGGCAAAGATGAAGAGCAAGGCCCACCAAGATTCCACAACCAGTATGTGGTATGGGCTGTGTGTGTGTGTGTGTGTGTGTGTGTGTCCGTCCTGGAAACACAGTGTTAACATTTGATGGATTGGAATGAGAATGTTTGTTTAGTAAATACTTAAACCCTCCCCCCCTCCCCCACTGTACCCTTCCACAAACTCAGCTGACCCTTTAAAATGCATCTTCTGAAACATATAGGAAATCAATCAGCTGATACTTATTGATCCCCAGGTAAATAACTCTAAAGACCAGCCAGGGAAACAAAGGAGGAATGACACTTCACTAGGCTCTGCAAATGATTGATGGCTATAGTTTGGGGTAGGGTTTACATTCCTAAAATATTTAACAAAATGTATAATACAAGTAATAATATTAGCTGGCCATTTGTAGAATAGCTGGTCTCTGGGATCATTAATTAATCATTTTCTCTTTTAATCCTGATGACTCAGTTAGGGAAGAAAAATTATTCCAATTCTACCGATGAGAAAACTGAGGCTTAAAGACAGAAAATGCCCTGCTCTCAAACAGCTTGTAAGTGGTGGAGCTGGGTGTCGAGCCTGGACCCATTTGACTGGTCCTGAGTTCTTTATCACTATGTTACACTGCTTAAAAACAAAAACAAAAAAATGCTTCTGGCTCTTCCTCATTGACAAACTTGGTGTTTCCAGCTCAATTAAATAAGCATCTTAATCATGAAATGAAGGAGGGAACACCCCTAAAAGTTAAATAATGTAAAAAAAACTAACTTACAGATATTGATATATCAAGCAAAGCATGTACTATGTAACCACTGTAAAAATTTAATTAGCAAATAAAATGCACACAAAGAATTCCCCCATAAACACTCCTTCTGGAGCAATGATACAGGAAATAGAAAGGAGCACAAAGTTTCCTTGTGTTAACCTAAGGGTTAACAGTTGGCTGATGATAGAAATTAATCAGAGGAGGGGCCCCCAGCTCCCCAGTGCAGCAACAATTCCATTCGCCTGCCTTCGAGATGGAGGTGGGCAAGCACAAATATCTGCACATTTAAGCACAAATTATCGTATTAGAATTCTCATTGCTCAGCCCTGATTCCTGGAGAAATAAGTGCTCCAGGCCCAGCCTCCCCAGGTTGCTGGGCCCCTTCACAATGACCTCCACAGGAGGCCAGCCTCTAGCAGAAGTGAGTCAAAGAGACGGATTCTAACTGGAAAGTCTGTCCCAAGGAATGAAGCAGCTGGAAACCACTCCTTCTTTAGACCAATGAACAAATTATTTTATTGAAGGTGGTATTTGGAGATCACACACAAAAATGACATGATTTTTATCGGAGCAATATTATCATGCAAAGGGAGAGAAAGTTTTCAGAACAGCAGACCCCCGTTGTCCCCAAGATCCACACATGGGCCTGGTATTTGTCACCTGAGCAGCCAGGCTCCTGAAAAACACATCTCACACGGATCTAACTCCTGTCAACCTTTTGAGACAGGGGGGAAAATGCGAGGATCAAGTTGCTGGTATCACTGAGATAAAAGGGCGGCATGTCAAAATGCAGCCAGTTCTTCCGGAAGCGTTTTGAAAATGGTACGTACTCTATATCTGCAGTATATTACTTGACCTCACCAGACAGCCATCGCTAAAGAATAAACATGCCAACAGGCACGGCATGCACAGACCCCCAAAAGACAGGCGTATCACCACTCGTTACATCACAGAAGCATTGTCACGGGAAATGCCAATCAGATGACCAGATCCTGGAGGAGCCCATCATTTGTCACTCAGAAAGCCACTGTGTCTTCCTTGGGGCGGCAGCAGTTATTAAAGGGGAAACTGCCACCTTACAGCCTTAATCAATACATTTTTAGATGACGCAAATGTTCGTATCATCTTAACTGTATTTCTTCTGCCTCCAAAATATGTTAGATGAGAATTTTAAATGGGACTAAAATTCTGACGCCCCCCCCCCCACCAAACTTCAACAAAGGCTTTTTTAATACTTTCAGAATTCATGTGCAAAGGGTGAAACAGCTGAAAAGGAGGAAATGGGCGGGGGTTGGGGGGAGGAATGAAACAAAAAACACACAGAAAATAGATATTAAGTTGTCAAATCAATGATCTCAGAAAAGAATTGCAGACAGGGTGTCTGGTGTTTTGCTTCAGAAATGGTGCCTCCAAAGTCCACGAGAGCTCCTGGCAGGGCTGGGCTTCCGATGGCTCAGAGTGGCCGGGAGGACTCGGGGAGACCTAGTGGCTGTGGGGACCAGCACAGAGGCAGCCCTCCACCATCAGGGAGTTTCGGCTGCACAGATGAAATCCTTTCATGTCGGCATGTGGCTGCTTTTCTCCCTCCCCACATTCCCACATTCTGCACTTTTCCACCTTTTGAACTCTTCTTGGGCTATCGGAGCGGGATTGCCACCCGCCAGCACTGACCCTCTGTCAGGTGGAAAACATTTGTGAATAAAGTTTCTCAGATGCTGAGGGAATCCTGCACTGAGTTTAACTGCCAGATCCAGCCATGTTTCATCAGTGATATGCTCTCTGCTCGGTGCAAATTTAAGGCTGCTGAAATAGCCACTTGGCATCAATAGATTACAACCCCCAAACTGCGAGCCCTGGCCGAGGATGCAAAATAATTAAAGCACTTTAGCTGTAATTTCGATAAGATTTCCCACCCCCTTCAATAGGCTTCATGGAAATGACAGCCTTTCTGTAATAATTTGGAAGGCTTTGCCTGACTTGACTTTAATAGATTTTAATAGAGAATTTAAAAAATTTTTTAAAGACAAAAAACATGTTTGTGCCACTTTTTTCTCTAGCCAATAAGGAATAAGTGTTTCCAGATATTTTGAAAGATAAAATTAAATAATCAAGCTATTCAAAGCAATTATATTCCATACATAATATCTATGTGGCCTGTGATCTGTTTGCTTCTCTATAGTTGATGCAGTTTAGCTGATACAGTTTCCAAATATTTTCTCCCTCTTGGAAACAAATTTACAACAATGCATATGTTCTCCAAGTAGCAAGTTCTGGTTTACATTTTTTTTTTTTTTTTTTGCAGTACGCGGGCCTCTCACTGCTGTGGCCTCTCCCTTTGCTGAGCACAGGCTCCGGACGCGCAGGCTCAGCGGCCATGGCTCACGGGCCCAGCCGCTCCGCGGCATGTGGGATCTTCCCGGACCGGGGCACGAACCCGTGTCCCCTGCATCGGCAGGCAGACTCTCAACCACTGAGCCACCAGGGAAGCCCTGGTTTACATTTTTAACTTTCATGTGAAAGGCGAGTCACTGTGACAGGGAAGGATGATTGTGTTCACAGTCCTCTCTGAGTACTGCACGGGGAAGCAGGAGTGCAGGCACGGTCAGCAGTGTGAGCTCCCAGGCTAATGAGGCTGCCTTCAAATCCTGGCTCCGCCATGCTGGAGCTTGTGGCTGCAACAAGTTGCCACAACTCCCAGTTTGCCCACTGGTGAAATTGCACCAAGGGATGCCCTTCACTGTGTTGTTAAAAGGACTATATATAAGACCATGCATCCAAGGCGCAGAGCGCAGAGTCTGGCATGAGGCAAGCATCCAACAGCAGCCATTGCAGGTGCCGATGTTCTGGCCACCTCTACACACCTACACAGAGGTGCCCCAGACCTCGCCTCCTCAGGCACTTGGAAACTATGGGCATAAATATTCACTGAGAATCCTACAGTCTAACCCTTCCATGAGCCAAAATCCCATTCAAATCTATAGGAATTATTTTGGAACCTCAGACGTGCAAGTGAGAACATCATTGTAATTAAGGCTGCATGGGCATTTCTGTGATTAATCTCAATGTTAGGGACTCTGTGGGTTGGCTTTTACAACCTAAAGAGTGTTACTTCATCCTGTCTATGTGTATGGGTGAATGTGTATTTGATAACAAAAAACCAAAGGCTAAAAGATCGTGAAGGGGGATGATGGTCCCAAATGGATGGACAGGGTGAGGTGTGGAATGAAGCCCTGGGGAGCTGGCAGACCAGCCTCCCGGCTAAAGAACTAGCTGGCAGAGAGATAGAGAGAGGGAAGGAGAGAGAGAGAGCAATAGACAAGCCTACCTCAGTAATCAAAGACCAGCTAAACACAGCACAGGTAATCAAAGCTGTAATGCCTTGATGTAAAACGTTCAGGTTAATGTCAACTCAAGCCTACGGTGATCATCTTTCCTGTGTCAAAATGGCACAGTTTTCTCACTGTAAAACTACAGAGCAAGAATAGGTAGGTAGAGGAGGGGGGATCCTACAAACTGATCTTCCTTCCTGCATCTCCTAATGCCTTCGAAGCATCTGAATGACCTTCCTGTCACTACCCATCTGGAGGCCCCACCTGGAGGTCTGTGTCCCTCAAAAAGGACTTGGATGCCCTGGACCTTCTCTACCTGGTGTCAGGAGGCTGTGGATGAGCTGATCGGGTCAATGATGGAAATCTCAGAGGTTTTGCAGTGAGTGTGCCCCCAGGAAGGGCAGATGGCCATGGATCAAGGGAGGTGTTCTGAGCAGGAGAGGGATTGAGCGTGCCAACTCCAGAGGCAGACTGGATGGGTTCTGATCCTGGACCCTCCACTCCCCTCTCTCAGTGTCTGAGATTCCCTTCCTGAAATTTGGGACAAATATAGTGCCTGCTCATAGAGGGATTGGTTGTAAGGATTAAACAAGTTGAGTGCTTAGAACCCATGCCTACCGCATAGTAAGTGCACAAAAATAAGCCACTGTCATCATCCTGTCAGCAGGATGCCCAGCCTCAACTCAGAGCCTGAGAACTGTTGCTTTCCACTTCTTGGTTTGCATATCACAGTCAGGGAGCCCAGAAACACAGTTCTTACTGGCAGGGCCATTTTCAGTGTGTAACTGATATAAAAACTGTCAAAGTCGAGCCTCACGCCTTCTCTCCAGATACCCTCCACCCAGGTATTCTTCTACTATGGACATTCTCCCTCCTCTTGGACCCCTAGGTCTGCCCCCATTTGGTACAGGCAGGCCCTGATGTCTCAGGGCACTAGGACATGTGTGTCTCCCCACCAGCCTGTGTACTCCCAGGGGGTCAGACCTCCCTGGCACATAGAAGGTGTGGGAAATGAGCCTGATTTTCCCCCAGGGGATGTACGGAAATGTCTGGAGACATGTTTGATTGTCACAACTCAGGGGAGCTACTGGCATCTAGTGGGTAGAGGTCGGGGATGTTGCTAAACATCCTACAACACACAGGACAGACTCTACAACAAATGGGTAACATCCCTAGTGTCACAGTTGAGAAACCCTGGTCTAGAGAAACAATGTTCAGGCTAGTCTGGCAAGTTCCACCAAAGGCCTCACCTGGATCTTGTCTCTTAGGGCAGATAAACCTGACCTCCAGCATACTCAAAGGCTGTGAAAAGCCAAGTGCTCAATGCCCTCTGGAGTAGCAAAAACCCCAATATAAGAGAAACCAAAGATCTACAATGATTTTTTAAAGGGAAAGTTGAGCGGGTGGTATCCTCAAGCAGCCAACAGAGCCCACAAAACCAGCCCCGATCTCTGCACCACGAAGCCCAGTGGCAGATGGTCAACAGAAGCCTGATGATGGCATAACTGGTCGGGAAGTCCCCACTCCCACCCAGGCACTGCTGGTGCCCAAGCCAGGTGGCTTGCTGAGTGGCCCACCTTTGTGAGGTGGCTTCCATCCATGTCTGCCTTCATTGAGGGGGAGCAGGGGGGGAAATTATATATTTTTATATATATATATATATATATATATATATATATATATATATATATATATATATATAAAATCTAGGAAAGGTGACCTGCATTCTTTAGGGTCCATCTTCTGAGTATATATGTCCCCCTCCACTTTGTGATTCCTTCAGCTCTTTTAGCCCCGACCCCTCCACTGTGCACATACATTGACAAACTCACTAATCTACCCTGGGTAGTACACTCTGAGTAAATAGGAAATCATCTCATAACAGCTGCTTCTAGCAGGAACACCCTCCCCAGCACATGCACACACGTGCACAAGTGTCATACACTCTCACACGCTCACACACACACTAGCATCACCACAATCAAGACCCTGGTGGGCCACTCCCTGGCTTAGCTTGATTTAACTGCACACATGACTCCCTAGCTTAGCTTGGCTCTCACCCTCTAAGGGCGCTCAATGCCACCAAGAGTGGCCCAGACAATCCAGGCCTGAGCAATCAACCCTCGCCTTGATAAAAGGCCTCTCTCTCAACAGCTCCCAACCAGGTAAAACACACAGTGAGCCCCACCAGCCAGACCCTCCATCCCCATCTTGCCCTGGGACTGCTCCTTTCCCTCCAATCCCTCTGCTGTCCTGCCATGACACGTCCTGGAAGGGGGCACGTCCTGGAAGGGGACACGTCCTGGAGGAGGCAGGCCAGTGTGCATGGCAGGCACAGCTTCACCAAGAAAGCTCCTCAGCTCACAAGTTCCTACTAGCAAAGATGAGTCTCTCCCACGTCAGTGAACTTGTATTTTGCTTTTAGACTCCAAAATCCAGCTTTCACAGCCTGGGAGATGGCATCAGGTCACCTGACTGCCAGCATCCTTCCAGCCCAAATCTGTCTCATCTGGAGACAGGATGAAGCAGGACTGAGCACTCTCACCTGCTCTGGGTCCTGGCAGAGGTTTTGTGGGGGACTCCTGTCCTCAGCATGGACAAAAGCTGACCTACAAAAAGCTCACTTCTGTTTTTAAACTTGCGTCAAGTCTCACTTTAAATAATGCTGAGAACAAAATGCAAGCTGATATTTCAGCTTACTTAAAAGGCTTATTAAAAACACTAAATCCAAAGACTTTAAAAAGCTATAATTGTCCTCATTCAAACTGGAAAAATAAATCTATTTGCTTTCTTCTTTTATGATCCTCTTCTTAAAAAAAAAAAAAAAGAAAAAAAAAACTAAGTTCATCTATATTCTCATGAGCATCATTGCTGTCTTTCTTCCCTCCATTCAAGGCACTTTAAAAACACCTGTGCCATTCACAGCCAACTTTTGAGCAAAAGGCAACCACGTTTGGGGAAGGTTTTTTAACTCTGATTTCCTTACTCCAGAGATAAGCTCCTCTTGCTCAAAACTGAGACAGAGTTCAGAGTTCGTCTGAATGGGCTCGTGCATTTTATAGGTCTGACCTGACGGAAATTTCTTTGGTTACCTAAGGCAGAGCAGACACCCTAATCCATCAGCTTTTTGGTGCTCAGCAGGTAAATGATTCCACATTTCAGCACCGCCTTCAGCGCCCAGTGGGCAACTGTGGTTAGTAGGGCTGCACATCCTGGCCACCTCCCTGTCCTCTCCCATAACGGAGGTTACTGGCCTCCAGCTTGAACCAGAAGACAGCCCCAGCCAGCAGTTAACTTGCTGAGTTGTGAGATCTCAAGCCTGCTCAGAAGTTAAGCACTCCAGGCACAGGCCAAGATGGGTTTTCAGAGCAGTGGTCCAAGAGAATGCAAATTTATTGAAAGCGCTTTCTCCAGGTTTTCCATAATTACCATTTATGTCTCCAGGAACTGTTTCCCCGAACCCAGTTTAGGGTGAAAGCATTTTAGAGACTTTCTCTGCAGATGACATATGAGGTACTAACCTTTTTTCATATGCCCAGATGTTAAGTTCATTTTCATCACATTTATGTAAATTTCATTTGAACAGTAAATCAAAAGACATCTTAAATCATTGTACACTATTTAAAAATCCACACTAAATCCGGTTTACTTGCAGTGATATTAACATAAAGTCACAGTTAAGGGACTGAAGGTAGGAAGCAGATGTGACAATCCCTTCTTCCATGCAATGGCCCCAGAGAGACCTAGGGTCCCAGCAACCCATCAGATCCAAGTGTCTCTATCTGGTCACAACTGGATTCAAGTGTTACTAGCTTAAGGGTATTCTGTAAATCGAAGCCTCCTAAAAGTTTTCCAAACTTTGGGAAAACAGGGGTCCCTCAGTCTAGGGACCTGCTATCCATATTAGTGTCTGGACTCAGGCACTGCAAAGTTCAAAGGCAGGAGCCCAGGAGTGGATCTCTGGCAGCTCGCTCCCTCCTCAGTGGAGGAAAAAGTTAATTCCTAGGGCTCTGCAGGCCTGCATTTGTCAAAGTCCTGGACGTCAGTGCTATCATTACCAAGCAAATCAGCCAGGCGGTTAATGGTGGAATCAGGAGACATTTGCACTCCACTATCAGAATGACATCATAACTAAGGCAGCCTTCAGCCAGAAGCCCTAGGCTCTCCCTAAGCAGAGGCCAGAAGGTTGCCCGCTGCCCCCCTGCGACTCCCCAGGCCAAAGCTGAGTCCCCTGCCCCTTCCAGTGAGGCTGGTGGGTCCAGCTGCCAGCAAGTTCCCTAGCAAACAGAAAGTAGGGTTACACTTTTCTCCCAAGAAAATCGACTTTACCCCCAGGTTCTGAACACTGTAAATAATAATAATACATTATTATGTATTTTTAATTTGAGATACTATAAAATCACTTTCCTGGACAGGCCAGGGTTAGTATTTTATGAAGACAGCTACATTTTGGTTATAGAATTTATGGCATTTCCAACAGAACTGTCAATCTCTCGGTGACTCTGTCTTTAGCGAAGAAGCCCTGCACTCTCTCCTTCAAGCACTAGAAATAAATGATGCTGGAGAAATGGGGGGGCGGGGAGGCAGCTAAGGGAGAAGCCCTTTCCGCTCTTGTTGTGCCTGCTTTTCTTTCTTTTTAAAGCACAGACGAGATCACACACACACACACACACACACACACACACACACACACACACAATCAGAGACACAAACCTTAGAATAATGGGGGAGGCATTTGGCGACGAGCTGCATTCGCACCGCGGCGCGAGATGCAGCCGGCCCGGTTCGCTCTCTCGCTAGCAGCTCTGCCCTCCACAGCGGCGGGGACCGACAACACGCCCGGACCCGAGATGCCCAACTCCACCGCGCCCCCAAAATCGCCTCCCGAGTCTCGCTACAGGTACACGCGTGGTCCAAACACCTCACCTGGCCCGAAAACTCGGGAGACAGAGGGGAAAAAAAGTTGTGCGAGCTGCCAGCCTGGAGCGCCGGAGCCCGCGGCTGCAGTCCTCCCGCCAGCGAGCAGCCCTCGGCCGAGGCCCGCCCGGCAGCGCGCGGCGTCCGGGCACCTCGCTCGCCGGCTGTGCGCGCTAACCTCGGGGCGCACCGAGGCCACGGCAGGGCACTTACTTGGCACTCGCTTTTGAGCGTGCAGGTCGTCGCAGTTTTCACTTGGGTTTTCAAACAAGTTTCAGGGAGGGAGAATGAGGGGGGAAAAAAAAGAAAGAGAGAAAGAAAGAGAAAAAAAAAAAGATCCAATTATGCAAATGGGCTCCGGACTGGGAGGCGCGCGTCGGGTCTGACGCCGCTACTGTACGAGTTCTCGGAGCAGCCCCGGGCCGGGCAGATTTATGGGGGCGCGTCACGGCTACGCCAGGTCCCGCCGCCGGAGCATCTCGAAGTTAATTAAAGCGGTAATGTCCACTTTCCCGGCGACCCTCCGTGCGCGGGTTTACTGTTTCACCATCCAACCCGACCCGGGCGGGGGCGGGGGCGCTCTCCCCGCGCCTCTCTTTCTTCCCTCTTCTTGCTCCCTCTCTTTTTCCTCTCTTTCGTCTCTTTAAGTCGCCTGCCTTCCACTCAGTGAACAATGAACAAAGATGTGAGTGATGGGAAAAGATCGCCCCCTCCCAACCCCAGCAGTGAGCAAAGCCGGTCTTAAAGTAAAAATCCAGTTGCTAATATCAAACTGGGAAAGAAAACAGAGCGTTCCCAGTCTAACCTCCCCCCCCATACACACACGCACGCACGCACGCTCACCCCACCCCAACCAAGTTCACCTAAGCCTTGGCTGGGGGCGGGGGCGCAAGGCCAGGGCTCCAGGGGCTGCCCGACGCGCCCGGGACACCGCGGACAACGAACACCGGGGGTGGCGAGAACTCGGACCCAGCCCGCTTCTCGCGCCCCTCCCCGCCTGCCCTCCCCCCAACCCCCTCCATGCGTCTACACCGGCAGCCTGGCCCCGCGGCCCGCTCGGGCTGCCCGGCGGCCGGATGCGCTCAGCAAACGCGGCCCCTGTCGGATTTCTGCTAAACTGCACAGCGGCGGCGGCTGTCGGGAGAAGGCGCAGGAGCAGCCGAGGCCGGCACCGCGCGCGCGCTCACCCGTCCCGCCCCACTGCCCCTACCCGCGGCCGGTCGGCCGCCCGCTCCCCCACGCCTGCACCCCCGCGCACCCACCCACGCCAGCGGACCCTGCGGGCGCCTGGACCCGCAGTCCAGGACGCCGCGCAGCCGCCGTATTTTCTGCTAAAGTGAAAACGAAGGCGGCTGACAAATCACGTCTCCTGTGAGGCACTCGTTAGACATAACAATATCCAGCAAACAAAACCCAGCCGTGGCTGCGACCGGCGCGCGGGGCTAGGACCCCGCCCTGCCCCTCTTCGCCCCCCGCTCTTGCTCCAGCCTCCACGGTTCCCAACCCATCCCCAAACGATCGTCCGACCCTCTACCTAACTCGGGGGTTGTGTGCACGTTCGCCGAGAGGCGGACACTAGGAACGTTCACAATACAGAAGTGAAAAAGGGGGGGGGGAGAGACAACTTTCCACCTGTCCCCAAAGAAAGCCCTGCAGGAGTTTCCTCAGAAGAGTGGGGTGGGGACAGATCTCTGCCCCAATCAATCCCCTTTTCTTTCTTTTTCCTAACTTCCCGGCGCCTGTGTTTCCACCTTCCACTTCACATACATCCATCTATATAGAGATATCTATCTTTTAAATTATTTGCAAAACTGCAACAGATGGGCGCGTCGAGATCTGGGCACTTTCCTACTCATCATCAAAGAAAACCTACCCCCCCCTTTTTTTTTTTTTTTTTTTTTGCCTAAAATACATCCCGGTCCCACCTACGACTGTTTTCCTCAATTCTTCATCTTCAAAAAATAATGTCTTGAAGCAAACAGAAAGGTTTATCAGCAAAGAACATTTTCCCCCCAGTCATACATCTGGCCTGGAGCTTCCGTTGCCCCAAATTGCACTCTTGCCAGACGCCCCCAACCCTCTGTCTCCCCGCCTTCCTGAGGCCCCACGCCCGCACTCCCTCGCTCTGATTGGCCTCATTTCTTCCAGCCCAGGGCTGGCCGGCTCAGTTCTCTCCATAACCTGTTACTTATTTATTTCTTTATTTTTATCTTTGGCCCCCGGCTTGGCCCCAGGGCCTGGGCTAGGCTGGGGCAGTGCTGCGGGCGCCGCCTGCACTGGCAGGCGCCACGGCCTTTCCTGGGGTCGCGGGTTCGGACCCTGGCACCCCGGCCCCACGGAGCCCCTGGCCTTGGCCTCGCCCGGCTCCCCGGGCACAGGAGGCCAATGAAAACACAAAATGGCAGGTCTCAGCGGCCCTTGGCGCCCGCGAGTTTGACACACTGTAAGCATCAGCTAACTTTGATTAAAAAAATTACAAATTACCCTCTCTCCCCCCGGCGGCGGGGCCGGAATTCCGCAGCGAGCAGCGAAGGAAGAAAGGGAACGAGGGGCGCCCGATTCTCAAGCAGAGGAGAAAATGGGGAAAGTCACTTGAGCAGAAGTTTCTGCGGCCCCAGCCTCCCCGTCTCCATACGACTTCCCCCACCCCCCAGACCCTTTTGAAAGTTTCCCGGGTCCGAGAGCGGCTCGCGGGCCGCGCGCGAGTGAGGGGCGCGGGCTGGGCCCGGAGCGGGGCGCGGGGTCCCGCTGGCACGGCCGGCGCGAGGCCCGGCGGCTCCTTTTCAAAGTAACGGTCCCGGGACCGCGGGCGGGGGAGGCGACGGCCCAGGCGCGGGTCCCGCTCGCCGCCGAAGTTCTCTAGCGCCATTCGATGCCGGGCCGCCGCCGCTTTCTCGTTTTCTTCCTCTTTTTTTCCCCCCCGCTGACAGCTTCTCTCGCCAACGTCACAGCCACGGATATTTAATTAGACCGTATTTTTTAATCGCGATGGGGCGAGAAGGAACCCGGCAGCAGGCCTCGCGGAGATGGGGAGGGGGAGGGGATGGGGGCCCAAGCCAAGAGTCCAAACTCACTTTGCCACCTCCCGAATGCCGGGGCCACCCCCCCGCCGCGCCCTCCCCGCCCCCCCACCCCACCCCCGCGCCGCGCCCGGAGACCCCCCCACCTTTGTTTTCCTTACCTTAAACACTGAAACGCGGGCGTCGGGAGCAAACTCGGGCACGTAAACGGAGCGTTGTAAAAGATTGTGTTCAATGAATAATGAAACATGTCCACATGATTGACTTGATCATTTTCCGGGGCTGAGGGGGGACGGGCGCCCTGCTCGCGCGCCTCGCTCGCCCACTCGGCAGAGCCCTGCGAACTGTTCCCAGCCCAGCCGGGGCAGGGCGGGCTCGATTTTCGTCTGCCTCTTTTCAGAATCGCCCCGTTCATTGATACTCATCACCCAACCCCAGCAGACATCCCCATCCCCGGCTCGGCCTCCCCCTATCTGGTAGGTGAAATGCATTGTACCATTAAAAACGCTCTCCATTGTCGCCCTGGCATAATTCACAGCAACTAGATAGGTCTTGCGGCATTTAGCTTTGATGAGCCAGAGACTGAACCCTTGATATAATAATCTACAAAGAATGGTGTGTGATCGTCCATTTTTTCTCTCTGTCTAGCAACTAAGAAACCATTTAACACAGCGCAGCTTGCTTCTGACCTTGAGCTCATGTAAACACACTTATTAAAATCTATCTATTCTCCAAGAGCTACATTCTGATTGTCAGACTCGTTACTGAGACATATATCAGCCCCTTCGCTTGTCACTACTTTGCATTCCTGCCTTTGACTAAAGAATTTTTTATCCAGCCGAGAGGGAGAGATTGCCACGGAGGGAGAGAAGAGAGAGACGGAAAAGGCGAGAGGAAAAAGCGTAATTCTTACCTGCTCCTGAAACTATTTAAAGTCTGTTTCTTTTCTGGGGGGGAAAAAAAAAACTCCCGGGTGAATCTCGGTGGACAGCGGGACGCGGAGAATCAGTCACAGCCCGGGCGTTTAAGGGAGTCATCAGCGATCAAATGACGTTGATCCGCGCTGTAACCTTGTGGCGTATTTAATGTAAATAAGGCAGTTATGTTGCCAATCGCCGCGATACAAACACGGAGAGGTCCTCAGCCTCGCCTCCCGCGCCTGCCATTAGAGGCGACTTTATTTACAGACACTATTTAGGAGATCATGATAATTCTAAAACAATACTAGTGCCAAATGATTATGAAAATATGATTTTAATTAATCACGTAGTAGGCAAGGAAATTAGCATACGGTAATTAAACTTCGAGAAAAACGTCACGCAGGTTCTCTGCCTTATGGGTCCAGAATAATCATCACGCGGTGGGCTCCAGGACTTAATTATCAAACAAAATAACTTTTTTAAGGCAACTTTGCAAATGCTAGTCCTCAAGGCAAACGCTTTGGTAAATAATATAAGGCGAGGTAACAAGGTAAAGATGTGAGTGATGCTTGAGGTTGGGTTTCCATGAAGCAAGGAAGAGGGGGAAGAAGGGGGAAAAAGCTGAATAATGCAATTATGGATTCTCTGTCCTAGAGTTGACAAAAGCTGGTGCCTCAAAAGCCTCTTTGTTATGGGATTATATAATGATCCTGGTGTCATTATGGGGGGGGAAAAGATTCAGTAATAATAATAAAAGAAGTATCCAGATACACCAATGAGGAGCTTGTTTTAAAGAAAATGCTCGCATGTGACATTGGGGCATGTTAATAGCAGAAACACTGGATCCAGAAGAGTTGACAAGTAAAGCAGGAGAAAGGGAGGGGGAGAGAGAGGGAGAAAGAGAGAGAAGGGGGGAGAGAGAGAGAGAAAGAAAGAGAGAGAGAAAGAGGCCTGTGCTGTGCCTGATTAAGAAATGATGGAGACAGATTGATTATTCAAAACGTCAAGCCACAGGGACACTTAAAACATTGATTCAGGTAAGACTTGTTCCAGCCTGCCCGGACTGAGTTCCCCTAAGATGACTGGAGGGTTTAAACCAGGGCACCACAATACATAAAAAGCAAAAATACAGAAAAAGCATGACACAGCCTCCCCATCGCCACCCCCTTCCTACAGGAAGGAACCACTCGGTTGCAAACAACCAGTCCAACAGTGGGGCAAGGTGCAGAAAACTTCGCACTGGAGGAGCAACCAGGCAGCGGTCAGGGACTGGGGTCTCAGGCAACAGGTGCGGCTCAGCTGCCTGGGGCACCGGGCCTTGGCACCTCACTGTGGGTGGTCCCCTCCACAGGCGCACCATCGGTAGGCACCCGGCCTGGTCTCCACTACCTGCACCCTTGGACTCTGCCCTGAGAACCTCAATCTCTCTCTCTCTCTCTCTCTCTCTCTCTCTCTCTCTCTCTCTCTCTCTTCAGGACTTTGGGGACCAGGAGAATCGGAATTTCCCCAAACAAGCTAGTTCTATGAGATTCTTAAAGTCCGTTCATATCTCTGCAGTGGTGGTTTTTTACAGAATCCCCTGCCTACCCAAAAAAGTTTAGGAATTCAATCCACATTTTCCAATCTGATGTGTCTGAAATTCTCTTTGAACAAATTCCAAAATACAAGGTTTTTTTTTTCTCTTGTATAGAAATTAGCATCGCAATCACATCAATGATATCACTATCTCTATGGGAATGATAGCTGGAGCAGTGGGGTGTTCTTTATTTCAATTCTTCGTGGATCAACTGATTATACTCTGTCGTCTTTTGAACCTGTTATTGTAAGTCAAGTGATTCTTTATAAGTGACAGCTCGGACAAAGAGGCGAGCAGGGCCGAACAGGTCGAAAGGAAGTGGCCATATGGACTTGGAGAAAAGGCACTTTCTCCTCAAGAGAATGGGGGTGGCAGTCGCCTTTTAACCCCCGAGCCGCCGGCCCCGCCTGGGCCAGGGGAGGCAGGGAGCTGGGCCGCTCGTCCGGGCACCGCCCTGGGGCTCTCCGCGGTGCCCAGCCCTGTGCGGTCCAGATCGTGGCCGGGAGACGCAGAGAGCCACTTCCATACCAGGAAGCCTGATGCGCCCGCGGCCCTCCGAAGCCGTGCATCTCTGGAGCGCTACGCTCCATGCGTCCTATGGGACCTCGACTGGTGCGCACGGAGGCCACCGAGGTTTTGCACAGCCCGACGGGCCAGAGCAGGCCTGGCACCGACTGCCCGCCGCCCGGAGGCCGCGCCGCACCACCTGAGCCCCACAGAGGGTTCGGGCGGGGGTCTCGCCGGCGCCCCCTGTCGGCACCCGCGCGCTCCTCGTTCCTCGAGGACTCGGCGCGAGCTCTCTTGGCGCACCGCTGGGAGACCTCCGCGGGCAGCCAGCACTTGTTGCGAGTGGGAGTCAAGGTCGGGGCGGGGAGCGCTGGGCAATGGGCAGAGGCCTGGTGTCTTCCAGAGGCCGAAACTTGAAGCCTACCTGCGTCCCACTAAAGCACAGAAGTTCACCCACTGATTTTCTCTACCCTCTGTGTTTGGCGGCCACTTCCACAATTTGTGGGTCTCCGATCCTTTTTCCCTTCTCCAGGTTTCTCAGCCTCCCCACCCTTCTTCCCTGGCCCTGGTCCTGCTCCGCAGGCCTCTCCTCACTGACTCCCTCTCCTCCTTCTTTTCAGACTCTGGAGTATTTCACACTGCTCCTGGCCAGGGCTGGAATCTTGTGGCTAGACTTTAAGCAGAGGCCCACCCAGCCCCTGCTTCCAGGACTCCTGCATTCACCCAATCCTCACAGCAGTCTGGGTAGACAAGCCCTCCACCACCCCTACTCTGGCAAGGGCTTGCCACTCCTGCAGTGTCTTCTTCAGGGGGCGCCAGCCTTTTGATTTCTTGAAACTGATGCAAGTCTTTAGGAGCCTGGCCTGGTGAGTTAGGTGGATGGTGGCTGAGGGTAAAGTTGTGGTGGTGAGATGAGTTCTCTGCTGACTCCTAGACCAGCTCAGAAGTAAAGTCGGGAGGAGCTCCACCACATGTGAGCCATGTCAGCACCTTGCGACAAGCACCTGGCCTCTCAGGGTGCCTCCTTTGGAAGTAATACTTCTCAAGCCAATAGGCTGGTTCTGAGCTCTTCCACCAGATTCTCAAAAGTGACAGTGATTCTGGGACTTGCCTGGTAGCAGTGGTTAAGACTTCGCCTTCCAGTGCAGGGGGTGCGGGTTCGATCCCTGGTCAGGGAGCTAAGATCTCACATGCCTTGCGGCCAAAAAACCAAAACATAAAACAGAAGCAATATTGTAACGAATTCAATAAAGACTTTAAAAATGGTCCACGTCAAAAAAAAACCTTAAAAAGAAAAAGTGACAGTGATTCATACACGTTACCAGCCACTGCTTTAGAGCTGCACTTCCTGTGACAACAGCACACATTTTGTGCTCATTCCCGTATTTCCGTATCTTCTTTTCCCCTCACTCTCCTCTGATCCTCATAGCTCTGCCTCCCCCATAGCATCAACAGGTTAAGAACTAGCCATTGAGATGGCCGTGACCTGTGACCAAAAGACTGCGGCACAGGGAAAGCATCCAAAGAGGGCTGCTTGGGCTCTGGAGTGGAGGGGCAGACCAAACACTTGTGAATAGAGGGGCCAAGTCCCCCCACCCAAGACCTCAGTTTCCCCAATGTATAAAGATAACTTCCAACATCTATAAAGCCCTTATGATCACAGAGAATCAGTGGTTCTAAGAAAATGGTAGGCTCCTTCAGGTCCACCTTCCTCAAACAGAAGAAAGACGCTAAGGGAACTGTAGAGGCCCGTGTGTTCAGTGGGGAGTTGGTCTGGATGCCTTCCGGATCTCATCTGGATCCTCATGGAGAGTCCCTGCTTCTCAACTTCAGTTGGTCCAGAAAGACTTCACCTCTGACTACTTCTCTCCTTCACTTGAGGAAGTCTCCTGGGCCTCAACCATGACATTCCCTTCCCCTGGCTAAAGGGTTTTCAGTGCTACTAAGGTCAGGTGTCTCTCCCCATGGAAACTACAGAGCAGGCTTCTCAGCCATGGACACCTCAGGAATAGTGAGCCTTCGTAGACTGCCCTGAGAGCAGGGTTCAAAGTGGTGCCCTTACAGATGAAAGAGGTGATCCCTGAATAAGAAGTTGGGAAGAATCTGACCCACAAAGCTATTCTGCCACGAACTACTGGTTCCTGGCCACCAAAACCCTGAGCAAAGGCCAGTCAGGCCAATCTTTATCTTCTCTAGCATCCCCTTTTAAACATACCCTTTAAAGACTCAAATTGCTGCTCTCCCACAAACTCCTCCAAAAGGTCATACATCTCTTCTGGCTTCTCCACACAGGGAAGAAGTGAGCATAGGAACATTAGTTTGTCCCCGCAGAACAGCACCTTCTTCCAGTGGCAGCACCTGCCTTCCTTTCCCACTCTGAGGGCGTCTGGATGGAGCACCTCCCTCAGGTCCCAACCAGTCAGTGCATCATATCTCTCTGGACACTGCGATTGGTTCAGGAATAGTCATGTGACCTAAGCTGGTCCAGTCAGAATGCACCTTGGATTTTTAAAAACTAGGTACCAGTGGAGAGGTTGAGCTGCTGGAACACTGTGGTCTCCAACCCCACACCAAGGGAGAAGAGGTAGAGAGCCTGTGGAGGCCACCAAGAGGAGCCGGAGAATGGTGCCAACACAACAGAAACAGAGAAATGGTCTTGCTTATGTTTGTCCTAAACCCAGCCCCACCTGAAGCCACCTGAAGCCTCTGCACCTTTCTGTTTTGTGAGCTGATAAATTCCCTTTGTTAACTTAATTCAATTTGCTTTGGATTTTCTGTCACTTACCACAGAATGAAGCCTGATACACTTAGCACCTGACGAAAACAAGGAACCCTTGGGCCAAGGACCAGAGAGCTCAAAAACAAGGCTGGAGCAAGGGGCAAAAAGCAAAAGCGGGGCTCCAGATTTTTTCCTCAGAAAAAGAGCAACCAGGGAACCTGCCAGAATTCTCTTAAAACTACAGGTGTGCCTTGCTTTACATAAAAGCTCTGTTCCAGAAAAACGGTTTGTATATTGAATTTTTGTAAATTGAATCTGGGAGATTCAGCCAGCCCTGGGAGGGCTGGTTATTTAACGTATCTCAACAGATGTCTTTTTTTTTTTGCGGTGCACGGGCCTCTCACTGCCGTGGCCTCTCCCGTTGCGGAGCACAGGCTCCGGACGCGCAGGCTCAGCGGCCATGGCTCACGGGCCCAGCCGCTCTGCGGCATGTGGGATCTTCCCGGACCGGCGCACGAACCCGTGCCCCCTGCATCGGCAGGCGGACTCTCAACCACTGTGCCACCAGGGAAGCCCCAACAGATGTCTTTTGTGAAGTGAATGGTCATGTCCTTAAATAACAACTTAATGGTAATTTATTTATAATTGTAATTTTCTTACCTCAGGCATATATTTTAAAGCAGGTCCAACCTAGATATCTTCATGGGGTCTTTGTATAAAATAATCAAAGGTCAGAAAATTTGCTGAGCCCTGTTAGCAAGTAAGGCTGCATTCCTGCTTCTTTGCAAGGCTGTGGAGCTGGAACTTTCTGGGTAGATACTAGAGCATCAACTTTGGGCCCTGCAGTTATCTGCAAAAGCTGTCATCAATTTTGAGTTAGGTTTCAGAGGGGAAAGCCATAAAGCTAGTGGACTTTCTGGCCAGAATATGGCCTGTGCTCTTTGCTGTTTGCCTGCACTGGGGGAGTCCATTAAGTAGCCCGTAACCTCTAAGTTTGGAGGGGGGAGGGGGGCTTTGAGACTACAAATTAAAACAAAGTATCAGATTATGAAATAAAACTACTGATGGGGATTTAAGAGCTACTTTTCTTAAGATGTGATGTCAATGACATTAGTACTCCTCTCCCATGCTGTAAACGTACCCACAAATGCAGCACACAGCCGTGACCTGGCCCCTGCTTTTTCAAAGTTCCAATTATCAACCCTGATTTTACCTTAGAAAAAGGTACACATTTTAAAAATTTTTTTAGCCACTAGAAACAAACAGGAACAAATATTGGAAAAATACAGTTTTCCAGAAAATGTTATAGCTAGCGTTTGACTCAGAGATGTGACCTGGTCCCCACAGGTCAGATAGAATTACTGAGAATGATACCCAGGGTCTCCCTGGGTAAGTACTGAGACTTATCACCACCTGCAAGGAAGCAACTGGGAAACAAAGGAGAATGACCAAGTTAAGGCAAAAAGCAAGTCTCTTGACTCTGGCCAGTACTCAGAACCCTCGGTGAGCCTTCTCTGGGCCTGCCTAAGGCACAGACCACAGAGTTCAGGGTGGGCAGTGATCTGTGTGGCAGGGGCGGGGGATGGGTTAAGGGTAGGAGGTTAGGCCTGAGAAGCAACATCACTCTGGAGACTTCATTTGAAATCCTGATTCCACCAAAGGGCTGAGTTGAATCTTATGGATGTTGGGGAATCGGAAAAGGAAGACATGGGGGTGGGGTGGGGGATGTACTGAGGGTCAAATGTGTGTTGACGGTGCCAGGCTCCAAGAGGGAAACAAAGTGGAATCAGATGGTGTAGCGCTGGGGAGATAGGAGGTCGAGCTTGGAGAGAGTGTGCCTGAATCTCTGGAGGGTCTCTGACAGGCTGTATAGACACTTGCAACCAAGATTCTTGAGTGCTCTTGAGTGCTCTAGAGTCCCATGAGGGCTCTAGAATCTGCAGGAGTGTTTTGCAGCCTGTGGATGGGAAGGGGCCAACTGGTAGAGTGGAGGCTGATGGACTGGCACTGAAGGGTGTGGGAAGACAAGTATGAAACTACACTAGTGACTGAGGACAAATCTGTTCATTTGGGTGAACATTTGAGACAGTTATGTCTACTGCAGTTTATCCAGCCCTCCTCTGGCTCCAAGGGTCCCAATCTGGGGCCCTCCCAAGGCTGCAGTTGTTTGTGGGAGCCCCCTCCCTACCCAGGGTTGCGAGCTTCAAGAGGGCAGACCTCAAGCCTGCTTCACTGCTAGACCCCAAGCCTAGCCCAGCCACTGGTAGTACGGGGCATGTAGGGAAAGTTGATAGAACTAATGAAGAAATTAATTCTAAAACACAAATAATACACAGTATGTGCAGGTGCTGTTTTAACCTTTTTTTAAAATTTTTTTTGTATTTTTTATACAGCAAGTTCTTATTAATTATCTATTTTATACATATTTAGTGTATATATGTCAGTCCCAATCTCCCAGTTTGTCCCACCACCACCCATGCCCCGCTTTCCCTCCTTGGTGTCCATACATTTGTTCTCTATTTTTTAACGTTTATTGACTCATCGAATGAATGAATGAATGAATACATGACAGCGTGGCTTAAATGTGTTGCAGTCACTAGAAATTAGTTGCAATTTTTTTTTGTTTGTTTGCGGTACGCGGGCCTCTCACTGTTGTGGCCTCTCCCGTTGCGGAGCACAGGCTCCAGACGCGCAGGCTCAGAGGCCATGGCTCTCGGGCCCAGCCGCTCCGCGCATGTGGGATCTTCCCGGACCAGGGCTCGAACCCGTGTCCCCTGCATCGGCAGGCGGACTCTCAACCACTGCGCCACCAGGGAAGCCCCAGTTGCAATTTTTAAGAATTAATAGTTACTTTCCTGATAGAAAGTAACCCTCCATGCACATTGAAGAATAATTAGAAAACATAGAAATATACAAAGACAATTATATCCCTCAGTCTCACGCTCCTAGCCTTTTGTGTTTTTCCTTCAAAGCATTTTTCTGTGCATACCTATCTTTTTTTTACAAACTCTTGAGTCGTTCTGTATAAACAATTTTGTGTCCTGCTTTTTATTTTTTTTAATTAATTTATTTATTTGTGGCTGTATTGGGTCTTCGTTTCTGTGCGAGGGCTTTCTCTAGTTGCGGCAAATAGGGGCCACTCTTCATCGCAGTGCGCGGGCCTCTCACTATCGCGGCCTCTCTTGTTGTGGAGCACAGGCTCCAGCCGCGCAGGCTCAGTAATTGTGGCTCACGGGCCTAGTTGCTCCACAGCATGTGGGATCTTCCCAGACCAGGGCTCGAACCCATGTCCCCTGCCTTGGCAGACAGATTCTCAACCACTGCACCACCAGGGAAGCCCTGTGTCCTGCTTTTATTCTCTAACTTGTAGCACAAGGTATTTCCCCACATCATTAAATATCCTTTGAAAACATGATTTTATGGGTACATAATGTTCCATCAAATGGATGCAACATAATTTATTTAAACAGTCTCTTATTTTGGAACTTCTAAATTGTTTCTAATTTTTTGTTCTCTAAAAAGTATTGGAGTGAGCATTTTCATGGCTAAACCTTTGTTTGCATCTCTGCTCATTTTTTTAGTATCAGTTGATGGAGGTGAAATTACTGGATCAGTGGATATGGAGGGTTTTGAGGCTCCTCATAGACATTGCCAACTTTCTTTCCATAAAGGCCACCCCAACGTGTACTTCCCCCACCCATGTCTCTTCCTGACTTTTGGGGGCCGGGGGATGGGGGGAGCTTTAGGGCTTATCTTACAGACTCATAAGAGGATGTAAACCCTTAGGCAGACGTATTTGTTGCAGATAGATTGGCCTTCTAATTCTGATGGCGGTGTTAAATTTTCAGCAGGTTCTTGTTGCCCTCAGACTCACCTCTTAGCTTTAAGAAGTCCTTGATATGTCCCTCAGTCCCCAGCAGGAAACAAGTAAGACCTTCTTGGCTTCCAAGGAAACACTGAATCTCTTTGCTTTCACTCCTCAAATGGGCTGTGTGTCCAGAGGAGGGACACATCCAGCCAGTATTAGTGACATGGAGTCATTGCAGAAGCCTGTTTCAACCTTCCTGCTGGCTGCCCACTCGGAAACTCTGCCCCCAGACCCTCTCTCTCTCCTTGCTCACAGGGCCATCTGTGCCATTGGGGATGATCTTACTATTGCTCCAAAGGAGAAATGAGGAGGAATCTCCTAGAGTGGCCGAGCATGGGCTCTAGGGCCAGACCACCTGGATTCAGGTCCCACCTCTGCCACTTTAGAGCTGTGTGACCTTAGGAAAGTTACTTACCCCTCTGTGCCTTAACCTCCACATCTGAGTAATGAGCTTCTGCCTCATGGGCTCCTTTAGAGAACTCAGTGGGTTAGCACTTAGTGCAATGCCTGCTACAGAGTAATACCTGCTACTCACTGATACCTGCCAATGATATGTAAATGCCTTATATATACTGATCCTTTTTCATCAAATAAGAATAAGGCTTAATGTCCCACACTCTTTTGTTCAGTGGCAACCTCTCAGTGGCGCTCACTTCCAGTGTGCCACTGGAGCCCTGCACCTGCCCCACACCTCAGTCCAGGCCTCCTGTGAGCAGTCCTTTTGGCAGACAGCATCCACTCTTAACAGGAATACAGAAGCCCATCCACAGCGTCCAGGGTGCATCCTGTTGGTAAAATGTTTACAATATCAGATCTGAGTTTGTGGGGCCAGAATAGCCGCACTCCAAACTTCCAGGCCAGTGCCTTCACCCCATCTCCCTGACACTCCCCCAGCTTTGTCATAAACGTCTCTACAGAGCAGGATGAGTGAGAACTCAGTCCAGGGGCGCTGCTTTGTCTCCTGTGGTAGGCATTTGCACATTTTAAAACAGGAACTTGGGCTTCCCTGGTGGCGCAGTGGTTGAGAGTCCGCCTGCCGATGCAGGGGACACGGGTTCGAGCCCTGGTCCGGGAGGATCCCGCATGCCGCGGAGCTGCTGGGCCCATGAGCCATGGCCACTGAGCCTGCGCGTCTGTAGCCTGTGCTCCACGACGGGAGAGGCCACAACAGTGAGAGGCCCGCGTACCGCAAAAAAAAGGAACTTGACTTTGAGGCCATATTGAATCTGGGTTCACTCTTGCCCTTTGCTTCTGTTCTCTAATATCTGTGGAATGCTTGACGGGCCATGGGCGGATATTTCATGAATTACTTATTCATCTTTTTACAAGTGCAGCAGTGAAGTTGACCTTCCTGATGTTGACTGGTGGAAACACAGTTGCTAACATAAGAAAGTCCAGTTTTCCAGTAGCACTAATCAGTGCAATCACTAGCATAGCTAGAAGTTAACAAAATGATCAGGTTACAACAGTATCACCCTGAATCCCGCAATCCTCTCAACACCACCCTCACAAGCACCTGCTCACTGCTAGAGTTGTGATGACTGCACTAGGAATCCTTTGGAGTAAAACCCACCCAGACGGGCTTCCCTGAAACCCACCCAGACGGGCTTCCCTGGTGGCGCAGTGGTTGAGAATCCGCCTGCCAATGCAGGGGACACGGGTTCGTGCCCTGGTCCAGGAAGATCCCACATGCCGCAGAGCGGCTGGGCCCGTGAGCCATGGCCACTGAACCTGCGCGTCCGGAGCCTGTGCTCCACAACGGGAGAGGCCACAACAGTGAGATGCCCACGTACCACACACACACACAAAAAAAACCCCACCCAGACACCCATGAAGTCAGGTGCAACTTTTCCCAGCTTTGTTGAGATATAATTTCCATATAATATTGTTTAAGTTTAAGGTGTACACTGTGATGATTTTGATATACGTATATATTGCCAAATGCTTACCACAATAAGGTTAGTTAACACATCCTTCACTTCACATAATTATTATTTTGTTTTGTTGCTGTTATGGTGAGAACAGTAAAGCTCTACTCTCATAAGCAGCTTTCGAGTACACAGTACAGTACTGTTAACTCCAGTCACCGTGCTGTGCATTAGACCCTTGGAACTCATTCATCAGATGCAACTTCGGGAGCCAAGGGCCAGCATGCTGACACCCTGAGATGTTTCCGTTATAACTGCCTGCCTGGCCTTAGTGGTGAGTGCTATGAGAAGGTGAGAGTTTTCTAGATAATACAAGTTGCACTTTCACCACTTATAAGTGCCAGGCCTGACAAGAAGCACCCCATGAGAGGACAGGGAACCAATCTCCCTGCTGTGCCCCCAAAGGAAGTGTAGTCACCACAGCTACAGAACCGCACACCCAGACAGACCCACAGAAAGACACAATGTTGACCAGATGGATACGGGGGCTGGTTTTCCCACCGCCCTGCAGAATGTGTTCTGTTTCTTTACAAAGCGCAACACAGCAGAACGGACATTCTGGAAGCTAATCCCTAGGGGAAAATAGTTTTTAAAGATTATCTCTTAAATATCAATTTTGTACCTGTGAGACTTGAAATAAGTCACAGTTCAGGGGTTTAAAGACGAAATTAACAACACGAGTCCTGGATGTTGGGAGTGGTCCCTGGTCGGTGAGAGGCTGCTTTAGGGAATGGAAGGGCCGTTTGGTGAGAGGTGCTGGCTCAAGACCCAGACATAGTGAAGGTGGGATTTGCAGGGGCAGGTCAGGGCAAAAGGCAGCACCATGTGCCAGGCCTTGTGGGGACAAGGAGGACTCCAGAGTCGGGCAGGGGGCGCACACGGGCTCGGCCTCCGGCTGCGAGGGTCCGCTGTGCCCACCTCAGCCCACTTGTCAGCATTGAGTCCAGAGCTGTCCAAGGCTCAGCTGGGTCTTGTCTATCAAGACTTGCACCCTCAGCAGTGAGCACGGGACTCCCACCTCACAGAGACTCCATACCTGGTTCTTGAGTGAGTGAGTGAATGAATGAATAGATGAATCCGTATTTTCACATTTCACAAAATTCCAGTGTTAGGTGAAAGGGGAGCATTTTATATTATAACTTGGGAAACTGCATTAATCAAAATTGTATGATCAATTTGACAGCATACGGGAAAAGCAAAAAGTGGGGTAGGAAGCTATTCATGAGACAATCCCCATTTTATACGCACATATATAGATATACTCTCATTTAAGGCAAGCATGTGGTCTGCGATATGCACCATGTACTAAGCAGAGGACGGGGACTATTAACATATGGTGAACTTCCTTGTAGCCTCTTTGCTTGGCCTATATTATGCATACATACTTGTTAAAAATATATAATACGCCAAGAACAAAGGTATGGGAGGAAATTCACCCACATCTGGATGGTGGGATTATGGATGATTTAATTTTTATTCTTGATAGATTCCAGTGATTTCTAAATTTCATACAATAGGTACATCAACAAACCTTTTAAATGAACAAAACACCCATCACTCAGACTTGGGGAAGGCTAGGACAGAGGGTCCTGGGGGGAGGGAGACACCAGCACCAGGTGCGTTGGGCAAAGCTCTGAAGGACTCCCTCCCGCTGAGTGTGGGGCAGGGTGGAGCTTGGTCTGGCCATTGTGGGTTCTGAGCACCTGCCACCCACCGAGCCAAGCACGGCCCAGCGTGGATGGCAGACATGGATGGCCTGTCCTGGAAGGGAAGAAGCGTGCTCGCTGCTGAACCACTTCTAATCCTTCCTCAGGCAATGGGGGCTTCAGTTCAAGTACCTCTCACTTGTACAGTCCCTTAAAGTTTGTCAAAGACTCCCTCATCTGCTTTTTGTTTCCACCTCACAACAGCCGGGGCAGCAATGGACTATCACCGCTTTACTGACGCAGACACTGGAGCTCTGGGAAGATTCACAAGAGAGAGCTGAGCCCCGGGGTGCTCTGGGTGCCTGTTTTCCAGACTCATACACATCCCACTGCTCTGCACTGCCTCTGTCCTGGCCGGCCTCTCCAGCTAAGCACAGCAGGTTGGAGGAAAGATGGGGTGAGGAGAAGCTGGCTTGATCTAGAAGTCTCACAAGGACTTACCCTCTGTGGCAGAGAGAAGGCAAGTGCCTCGGTGGTCCTGCCAACCCTGCATGCTCGCCACAGCCACGCTCTCCTACGTGGCAGGGCAGGTGAATTGCCCCTGGGTAGACAGTGGGCCACAGGAGAATGTCTTCAGAGCCATGCAGCTCGTGCAGCCTTGTCTCCACCAGGCTCTGTGCAGGTTCCTCCACCTGCTGCTCTGCATCTGCTGTCCCCCCTTCTCCACGCCACTCTGGGCCCAGGGAGGTGACCTCTATGGACTCCTTCCCCCAACCCCCTCATCCTCTGGATTGGAGATCAGTTCACAGTGGAAGACAGCAGCAAGAGCCTGGAGCATCGGAGGAAAGAGTGTGGGGTGTCCCCTGGCCCCCAGCAGGCCGGGGCATGGCAGGCTCTGGGCTCCTCTAGCTGCACATCACTCCTGTGGGCTGCCCCCACCCCAGACTCTAGCCTCAGGCAGTCTGTCCCCTCCCCTGGCCATGTATGGGGTCCTTGTCATGTGGCAGCCCTGTGCCCATCACTAAGGGCACAGGGGAGTGTAACAGCTTCCTGAGCTGCTAGTCCCTGGGTGCTTCCCATCCTTTGTGGGCTCTCTCAACCCTGCTCATGCCTCTGTAAATAGCCCTGCATTAGACTCCCTCAGATGTCCCCTTGGCTGTGCACCTTCCTCCTCCTGGAATCCAGACTTATTCAGGCTCCAGCTGGTTCACCTCTGCTGCTGTGTCCAAGGTGTCTAGTCAGGCCTCTGGGCTCGCTCCCTGGCCCCGGTTTCCAATCTTCCAATAGGGAAGTAATAGCCCATATGCTTTGCTTGTTGATTAAAAAATGAAGCTCATAAGAAGTACGGTTCTTTTGAAGAGGTTTACAAAGTCTAGTGTCTGCAGGGTATTTAGAGATTGGTGGTCAGTGTTCTCAGGAATTTCCTGAGCATCTCTGATGAAGAGTAGTTCTTTTCCAAGCTGTCACCTGTCTTTTCCAAGATGTGGTGGTGAATCAAGAAGAAATGCAAGGGACCTCCCTGGTGGCGCAGTGGTTAAGAATCCACCTGCCAGTGCAGGGGACATGGGTTCGAGCCCTGGTCTGGGAAGATCCCACATGCCATGGAGTAACTAAGCCCGTGCGCCACAGCTACTGAGCTTGTGCTCTAGAGCCTGTAAGCCACAACTACTGAGCCCATGTGCCACAAATACTGAAGCCCGCACACCTAGAGCTCGTGCTCCACAACAAAGAGAAGCCACCGCAATGAGAAGCCTGCGCACCGCAACAAAGAGTAGCCCCCCGCTCACCGCAACTAGAGAAAGCCCGTACGCAGCAACAAAGACCCAACACAGCCAAAAATAAATAAATAAATAAATTTAAAAAGAAGAAGAAGAAATGCAAGGATAGCTCTGAGTGGCCTAAAGAGTGACTACAGAAGCTGCAAGTTTCTGGACTCAACTCAGGCCTATCGGATGCTCAGTCCAAGCAGAAGAATGCTTCCTTTACACTAAATTCTAAGACTAGAGTTCCTGTTTCTGGTCCACAGTCAATTAGAAATCGTAATTTAGGAAGACAGAGGACTGCCAGAGACAACTACGTGGGCAAGGATGGAAACTGGAAGAACCCAAAAATCTCTAAGAAATAGGACACAGACCAGAGGAAGCTCCACGATCTGAGGCCATTAGTGGAGGGCAAACACCCCTCTACACCTCTGGAGCCCCGAGGGCTGCATTACCTCCCGCTCAGAATCTGAGGTTCACAGCAGCAACCCTGAGCCATTACGGAAAGGTTAATGGTGTTCCGCATTCTCTAAGTAAGAAAGAAAGGAAATGTGCACCACATCTTAGAAATATTTCCATGTGAAAATGTTACATGAAAGTAATTTATGGCTCTTTCTGGAAAACTCAGCTGTCTTGATCTCATTCCCTGTGGGTTCCAGATGGGCGAGGTTTTGCCGTTACTGGAATTATCTATGCTTGCAGGCAGTCAGCATTTATTGAGTGCCTGCTGAATGCTGAACTCTCCACTGGAAGACAGGGACAGGGGACTCTATGGAGGAAAAGGCTGAGCCACATCTTCAGGGTCTCGAGGCAGAGTGTCTTCCCTGGGGAGGGGCTGCAGCTTCTCCAGCTTCTCCTGCCTTCCTGAGCCACCTTGCCCAGCTGCTCCCGCCTCGCCTGGCGCCTGCTGCCTCGTGGCTCTACCTGCACCAGCAGGCAAGGCCAACTGGACCACCTTAGCCAGGAGCCCCTCGCCAGCTGGGCACCCCAGTCTGTGCCCCTCTCCGGGGTCTGTTTTTATTATAAATATTTCATTGTTTAGGAGTTTGGGTTTTAGCTGATATACAGCATTTGGCAGGGTTCCTCTCTAGCATTTGGTAATAATTCCATACCAAATGCTAGGGAAAAACCCTCCCAAATGGAACAGTTTCAAGCCAAGGCACTTTAAAAGCCGGAGCCTGAGGAAGTCGCTGCATCTGAGCATCCCTGGCTCCCGGGCCAGCAGAGGAGAGAACCTCGCCGGGGATGCAGGGCTGCCTTCAGGCTGCCCCACCGCACACAACACTGGCTCTCCTGTCGCTGATGAGCTGGGACTGAAGCCACCCCAGGGGAGGCAAAGTAGGTTGTACAAACCATAGGTGCTCTCTAAACATAGCTGAGTTGAGTTCTATGACATAAAATTAAAACAGGCCCATTCATTTTTCCAAAATGCGATTTCTGTGAGCTTGGTCTGCCCCCACCTTTGTCGGCTCCATATTTCCTTTGAAGAAATGAGAGTTTCCTGACGCCCCAGCACTGGACTGCCTGGGTTCATATTCTGGTGGCTCTATGACCCTCACTAGCAAGGGGGTGGCCCTGTGTAAGTCAGGGGTGATAATGTCTCCCTCATAGGCTTGCAGTTGAGGATGGAATGTGTGGCCCACATGGACTGCTGGCGCCTAGTATGTGCTCAATAAACATTCACTCTCGGCCTGACAGCACTTGCTGAGTGCCAGGGGCTTTACACGACCATCTTCCCTCATAGGTGTTTGACAGGAAATGGGAGGCTTCCTACCTGGATCCTCATGGATCTCTTCCCCCAGAGGTGAGTGGCAAGTTCTCCCAGGGCCTCTGTGGTGTGTCCCTGCCCCTTTCCACTCCCCTTCCTCCAGCTCAAAGGTGTGGGCATGTGCTGCTGGACCACCGTCAGGGATGGAGCGGAACCTTCCCTGCTGGTTTTCCACCCCACCTTCTCCTCCCGGTATTGGATCTCTGATGTGAGTCCCAACTCCCAGGACTGAGCGGGAAGCTGCCACAGGTACCATGGTCCAGTGAGGTAAGAGCAGCCACCTGGCAATGCTCCACACCCCTAAGGAACACCCTCATGTCTCTTTTGCCCTGAACTAGTTTTTCTTTCCTCTGTCTCTCTCTTTTTTGTTATTTTGGCTGTGATGTATCCTATTATGGATTTATATATATATTTTTATCTTGCTTGGGACTCTTTGCGACTCTTGATTCTGAGGATTTGTGTCTTTCATCCCTGCTGCAAAGTTCTTATCCATTACCTCTCCAGAAACTGCCTCTTTCCCCTATTCTCTATCCTATGCGTCTGGAAGTATGTACACTTGGGAGACACCAGACCTCCTCATCGAGATATTAGGATTGGACCTTCACTCTATCTTCCAGGTCCCCCACTTCTCCTCTTGCCCAGATCTTTATCTTCTGTGCTGCCTTCTGTGTAATCTCTCTAGTTCCGTCTTCGGCCTGACTAAAGTTTTTGTCCTGCCTCAGTGGACACCTGCTTCTCACAGCCAGTTCTTCTCTGACTAGAAGGCAATCGTTCACCTTGCAGAGCACCTGAATGTGGGATTTGGCAAAGCACCACTCCTGGACCCTCCAGCTCAGAGCCCCTCCTAATGTGGTCCTTTGTGCCAACCTCCTTGCTCAGTGGCATCCCCACACGTTACTCCTCTCCATCCTGCGCTTCCAGAGGTATTACATCTTCTGGAGAGATCAGATCTCCTAATAGAGGTCTCTGTGCTCCTCTGTAGCACCTGTGACCATAGCTATTCTGCCTGTGAATCTCTCCCTCAGGAGGCTGCCAAAGTGCCTGAGGCCATGGATGAAAAAAAGTATGTTGATGCAGTGATTGTATCACCTCCAGGGTCAACAGACCCAGTTTTGAAGCCCAGCTCTGCCATTTTACCAGCTACATGACCTCAGGCAATATATTAAGGAGTCTATGCCTTAGCTTCCTCTTCTCCTGAAAACAATATGAGAATGGAAAATGAGCCTTCCTCACAAGTTTGCTGTGAAGATTAAATGCTTCCTTCATGGAAGGGCTTTCTCCACGCAGTGCTGACACTCACTAAGCCCATCTAAAATATCATCTATTAAAACAATGATATTTGAAGCCCATTCATATAGAGATGCCATTGCATCTCTTTATCTCTCTGAGTTTGTGCGCAGAACATTCCACTTGCAGTTTTATTCTCACTGGAGATACTAAGATGATGCAACCCTCTGCCTCCCCCCCTCCCCCACTTTTGGGGCAGGTGATGAGAAATCAAAAAGAGACTTAGAGCTGGACGGAGGCAGCCATGGTGAGGGACGTGGCAGGAATCCTGGAGGAGGAAAACTGAGAACCACTAACCATCAAGTCATTAACCAAAGAGTTATGTCTCCCACCTGGCTTAACTGAGCTACTACAGGTCTTCCAGTCTTCCCCATCTGCCCCCTGCCATGCTAGCCACGGCCTGGAGCCCTTTTAGGACCCCCAACTACAGCTCTGAGAGCCCTGAGTGTGTCCAACTCCAAGGGCTAATGGCTCTCGCCCTCCCATCCCCAATCTGCATCCTGCATCAGGGAACTCAGGACATCATGCAGGTCTGGAGGCTTGGAAGCCAAGAGCTACATCGTTCCTCAAATCATGGCCTCCCTAGGTGGTGCCTGCCCATCCCAAAGGAACAAGAGAGCAAGAAGGCTCCCTTCTCCCGGAGGGACATTCTTGCCGCTGTCACTGTTCCTCCACATTCCAGCATCTCAGAAATGTGAATTCAGAGGCAAGTTATGGAGCTTAAGTTACTGCTGCCACTTGATTGGAATAACTGTTACGTAAAAGCCAACACAGATGAATCGCCTGTAGGGAGTTGTCTGACTGCATGAGTTTTTACACATCTTTCAGCTAAATCAAAGATCCAAATGCTAAATCTCACACTCAGGAACATCAAGTGGATTTGTGACAGTCCCCAGAGGACTCGGTGTCCATAAACCAATGAATGAATTACACTGATCCTGGTATGTAGCTTCTCATCTGTGACTGATACAATATTGATAATACTCTTTATTTCACTTAACTCCTTCAGAGCCATGCTGAAACACAACAGACTTGGATTATGTCTACACTCTGATGCAAATAATGATCAAGTGCAGGGACTAAAGCAGACCCATTGATTGTTGATTGATATGTGGACCACAGGGGCTTAAAACAAGTACTTGCTGCTGTTTTGGGTAGTGTTCGTATTATATTTTTCATTTTGGAACTACTTGTGTTAGAATTTCATGAACACTGCTAGGGGGTTGTAACCTACTATAATCAGCAAGTTGCTGAATGAGGCCATGGTGGGAAATTGTTGGTCCTGGTGGGTGTAACACCTTGGAGATCACCAAGTTAGCCAAATCTATTCAGGGCAGCACCGTTTTTCTTTTCTGTGAGGGGAACTTTGAGGCTCAGGGATGGGGCTGGTCGGGGGAGGTGTGTGTGATTGGGAACAGGTTGTTCAGAGATGCCTTGTGGAGGAAAGATGTTCACACAAGACTGTGAAATGACCCCATCTGGTCAAGTGTGAGGATAATGACACGATGCTGATCACAGATGTGTTCTCCTGGCCAGGCGCCCAGCTCAGGTCTTCCCATGCAAGAACTCATTTATTGCTCAAAGTTCTATGGACCAGTTTCTATGATTATAGGAGCCCCACTTTACAGATAAGAACACTGAAGCAGATGGGATTTAAGTAACTTTTTTCTCCAAGGTCACAGCAGATTGAGGAATTTGAACTCAGAGTAGTCTGACTCCAAAATGCTGTGCCAGCTCTTCCCCAAGTACAGGGTATGTGGTTGGGAGCACACCAGGGGTCCGGATATTAACACATAGGGCATGAAAACCTGAATTTACCAAGGGAAAATTATTATCTTTCTGAGTCTCTTTTGATCCTTCCGACCAGCTTAAGGAGAGCTTTTCTGTCTGGTGCAAGCAAAGCACTGGGTGCTGACGGCTCTGGGCTGAGAGGCCAGCAGACCCCCAGCCAAACAGCACCTCGCCGGTTCAGGGTGCCTGAGATTTGACAGGCACAATACGTTCCCGCCATCCTGAAAAGTCACAGCCTATATGAGCTAGAAGAGCCCTCAGGGCTTTCCAAACTGTGTTCCCAGGAGCTTTAGGGGTTCCTTGGAGAAAATACAAGGCAACTGCTCTTTGGGGGGCAGGAAGAGGTAGTGGAAAGTGCATTCTGAGCCGCTCTGTTTTATGTTATTTGTGGGGAAAGAACTCCTCGAACAAAAAACTTATTTGAACGTATTTCCATCTATCCCAGTTCCTCAATTCATTTGGGGAGACTGAGGCCCCAAGAGCAGCCATTAGTCTATTCTTAGCGAGTTTGTGAACAGTGAGACCTAGAACCAGGTCTCTGGGTTCCAAGTCCAGAGCTACTCAACAAACACAATATGTGAAGGCAGAGTGACCCCCATGGCTATGAACATCACCGTCCAGCTCCTGGACCAGCCCCATGTTTAAAAGATTTTCTTTAGCCCTTTCCTTTTCCTGACAGAGTGGGAAGCGTTATAGCCATTCAGGCAACCCCAGGAGGATGAATTCAAAAATAAAATGGTGGTGGAAGAAAAGGCCTGGCCAAGATTCCACAAACCCAGGCCTGCATCGCTCTTCTCCTGGGCTTTCACCAAGCCTCACCCAGCTTGGCAAGGGGAAATGGCCATTGAAGAACCTGAGCTATGGCCACCTGGCTAATGGAACCAGATGACACATCCAGATGTGGTTTCCCTGCCTGCCATCCACTCCCGCTTTATCCAGTGGGTTCTGTCAGGATAGGCCAGGTTAGGCTATGGTAACAAATGACCCTTGATCTCAAAGACTTAGAACAACACATGTTTGCTTCTCGTGCTAATTACACGTCAGTCAGGTCAGCAAGGACTCTTCTCTGTGTTATCCTTACTCTGCAATCCAGGCTGAGGAAGCTGCTACTTTCTGGAACACCAGGTCACCCTGGCAGGGAGGAGAGCTCTGGAGAGCCACACACTGCTAATTAAATACTTCCACTAGGAAACAACAATGCCACTCTGCTCATTTTCTTTGGCCAAAGCAAGTCATGTGGCCATTCCTCACTTCGGGGGAGTGAGAAGTACAATCATACTGTGTGTCTGGAAGGAGGAAAAGCAGATATGCAAATGTAAGCTCTGAGGGCTACCAAAGACTGCCCTTCGAGTCATTAAATATTCTGTTTCTCTCTCCTTCTCTCACATACTACACTTTCCATCCTCAGGTTGGTAAGGTCCCTCTTACTCCGGAAATATAACTAAAAGGCAAGGGCCTTGACCACCCCTGCCTCTCCAACATGTGCCCAGAATACAGAGGTCACCAGGAGCTGGACAACCACAGTAAACCCTCCCATTCAGAAAGGAGAGGAAAGAGAGTCCCCAGCAGATACTTGTCTAGAGCTATTCCCAAACCCAGAAACTTTTTACTCTGATTAGGGTCTGATTTTGCTCCATGACAGTAACTCTCCAACCCCGGCTATGTCATCTAGATGGTTCTTCTTTGGCCTTATCTGAAGTGTGTCTTGGAGAATACAGCCTCCTTAAGACTGAACCATTTGTCCAGCCACTTTCCACTACAAAGGGTGGGGGCCTAAGTGTAACTTTAAGTCTCCAACAGTCAGAGTCCTTTTAGTAGTCCAGGCTGACAATTCTTTTCGTAATATAACTCACTCAAAATGTAGTAGTCTCTTATCTACTTGCTTCTGGTAAACTCCATGTGCCAGTAACACTACCCATAGTTCTTTATGAGATAAAGTCCCCAAATGACTACATGTCTTTGTTCCTGTGTCCTCACATCTCTCTCTCTCCTATTTTTCGTTGTATTTTTAGTTTTTTATTTTGAAATAATCTCACACTCACAGAAGAGTTGCAAAACTAGTACAGAGAGCTCCTGTGTACCCTCCAATCAGCTTCCTAATGTTAACGTCTTGTACAGCCACAGTAAAATTATCCAAACTGAGCAAACTAGAACCATACGTTGCATTTAGTCGTTATGTCTCCTTAGTCTCTTCCCTTGTCTTTCATGATCTTGACACTTTGAAGAGTACGGGTAAATTATATTTTAGACATTCCTCAATTTAGGTTTGTTTGTTGTTTCTCCTGATTTGACTATGATTATGTATTTATGGCAAGAATGTGACAGAAACAATGTGCCCTTCTTGATACATCATATCTGAGGTTGCATGATGTCAATATGTCTTTTTTCCCCAGTGACGTTAATCTTTATCACTTTGTATAGATGGTGTCTACCAGGATTCTCCACTAGTAAGCTGAGATCATGCAAATATTCTGTATCTGCTCAAACTTCTGCCCATTAATTTTAGCATCCATCATTGGATCTTGCCTGCAACAATTATTGCTGTGTTTTTCTAACATGACTTTTAACTTCCCTCATTCCTTCTATGTTTCAAAGAAGAATTGGGATTCTTCTGTAAGGAAGAGATGTACTCCCCATCCCATTTATGTGTTTATTCAATAGTTTATTTATACCAAATATAGACCCATAGATATGTATTTTATTGGGCTATAACTCAATACTATTACCAGCTATTTATGTTTTGCTCAAATTTTTCCAATTTGGCTATTGGGAGTTCTTTCAGCTTGGCTCATGTGCCCTTTCAACATGCTCCATTCTTTCCTAAGCAATTTCCTTCTGGCACTAGAAGATGCTTCAGGCTCATCTCGCATTGTCCCTGCCCCTACCTTAAAATCAATCACTTCTAAAGAAGTTCTGGTTCCTTTTATTGAAGAATGGTACTTAGAAACCAAGTTTGGGGCATTGTGTGTACCCATTGTTGCTATGATGTCATTGCTTCTCAGCAAACAGAACTTGGAAATACTTGATGTATACTTCCTCACGCATACACACATATTTGTATTATGTGTGTATCTATCTATCTGTATGTATAGATATGTGTGAGTGCATGTGTGTGTGTATGTATATATATCCTTTGATTCTGATCTTCTAGTCTTTCCCCTTTCTTTTTCCAGCAGTAAGATATCTGGCTCTCATTATCTAAAATATAGGCAAGATATCTATATATCTAAATATAGAACTTATTTGTTCAACTCTTCTATACACAGAAAGTAGTTCCAGAATTGCTACACATCTTACCACAAGAAAAAAAAATTACTAATTAAAATATAGCATTTGTATACAGTTCTTTTTGTCTTTATCTTTACACTATCCAGCAAAATATTGAATATTTTACAAAGTAACTTAGGTTAGTTTTTTCTTCCTTTTTCACTCCCTTCAGTGTGCTATGTCATCCATTTGTAATACAGTTAGATTCATTAGTTATAATTTGTATTCCATTTTTAAATTTCCCTCATATCCTGTTTCATCCTCCAAGCCCTACTCATGACCCCACCACATTGTTTTGCCTTTTCCAAAGTGTCATGTAAACGCTATCACACACTATGGAATTTTTGGATTCTGGCTTATGCATTTAAGAGTCATCCATGTTTTGTATTTTTGGTAATTTGTTCTTTTTTCTTGCTGAGTAGTGTTCCATTGCATGGAAGTATGGCAGTTATCTATTCACCATTTGAAAATTATCGGTGTTGTTTCCACTTTGGGCTATTATAGGTAAAGCTACTATAAAAAATTGGGTAATGGTTTTTATGTGAACATAAGTTTTCATTTACACAGGAGCTGGGCTACTGGTTATGGTTGACTTTACAGGAAACTTCCAAACTGGTTTCCACATTGGTTGTAACATTTGGCAGTCCCATGAGCAATGTATTAGAGTGTCAATTCCTCTGCATCCATGTCAGCACTTGATATTCTCAGGCTTTTTTACCTTAGCCATTCCAGCAGGAGAGTAGTGATATCTCATTGTAATTCAAATTTGCATTTTCCTAATGACTAATGATATTGGGAATCTTTACATATGCTTAATTGCCTTCCATATGTCTTCCTTGGTGAAGTATCTATTTAGATATTTTGCTCATTTAAAAAATTGGATTATTTACTGTCTTACAGTTGAAATTTAAAAGTTATTTATATATGCTGGATATGACCCTTTATCACAAAAGTGATTTTTAGATACTTCTCCCAGCCTTTGTTTTGTGTTTTCATTCTCTTAAAGGTATCTTTTCCAGAGCAACAGTTTTTAATTTGATAAAGTCCAATTTATCTTTTCTTTTTCTTTTATGGATTATACTTTCAGTGTCATATCTAAACTCTTTGCCTATTTCAAGATTGCAAATACATCCTCCTATGTTTTCCTATAAGAGTTTTATGGTTTCACATTTTACATTTCCTAAAAGATTATCCTTTGTCCATTGGATTTTCTTTGTGACTTTGTCAAAGCCATTTTTGTAAATCTATTTCTGGACTCTCTACTCTATCTTACTTATCTCTACTCTATCTTACTTACTTATTTTACCAATACCATGTTGTTTTGATTATGGTAGCATTATATTAAGTCTCAAAATCAGGTAGTATGGGGCTTCCCTGGTGGCGCAGTGGTTGAGAGTCCGCCTGCCGATGCAGGGGACATGGGTTCACGCCCTGGTCCAGGAGGATCCCAAATGCCTCGGAGCAGCTGGGCCCGTGAGCCATGGCCGCTGAGCCTGCGCGTCCGGAGCCTGTGCTCCGCAATGGGAGAGGCCACAACAGTGAGAAGCCCAAGTACCACAAAAAAAAAAACAAAAAAAACAAAATTCAGGTAGTATGAGTTCCAACTTTGTTCTTTTCCAAATTATTTTGGCTTTTCTAATTCCTTTGACTTTCTATATAAATTTTATTTTTTTATTATTATTTTTTTTGCAGTACGTGGACCTCTCACTGTTGTGGCCTCTCCCATTGTGGAACACAGGCTCCAGACGTGCAGGCTCAGTGGCCATGGCCCACGGGCCCAGCCGCTCTGCAGCATGTGGGATCTTCCCGGACCAGGGCACAAACCCGTGTCCTCTGCATCGGCAGGTGGACTCTCAATCACTGCGCCACCAGGGAAGCCCTCTATATAAATTTTAGAAGCAGCTTGTCAATATCTACAAAAAAGCCTGCTGGAATTTTGAATAGGATTATAGTTAATCTCTAGGTCAATTTGGGGAGAATTAACATCTTAACAACATTGAACCTTCCAATCAAAGATCGTGGATATTTTCCATTTATTTAGGTCATTGTTGATTTCCTTAGTGCCTTATAATTTTTAGCATACAGATCCTATACAGATTTTGTTTGATTTATACCTAAGTATTTCATTTTTTGTACTATGGTAAATGTACTGTTTTGTAAATTTTGAATTCAAATTCTACATTGTTAATATATATAAATACAATTGCTTTTTGCATATTGACCTTGTATCCTGCAACCTTGCTAAAACCACTTATTTGTGCTATAAGCTTATTTGTAAATTCTCTGAGGTTTTCTACATAGATAATTGCATTATACAAGTAGAATTTTTTTCTCCCTCTTTAATCTGTATGATTTTTATACATTTTTCATGTCTTATTGCACTGGATAGGACTTCTATTATGAGGTTGCATAGGAATAGTGAGAAATGACATCCTTGCCTTGTTCCTAATCTTAGGGAGGAAGCATTCAGTATGATATTAGCCATAGGAGTTTTGTAGATGAGGTTAAGAAGGTACCCTTATTTGAGATATACTTTTGTCATGATAGCATGTGGCTTGCTCCCCCATGAAACTGGTAAAAATTATAAAAAACACAACCAAGCATTTTAATTCTCTGGAAATGATCCATAGGGTATATCGCAAATGAAGAAACATTTACTCATGAAAATCTACTAAAACCCAGTAAGAACAGCAAGAGTCTGTGGTATTTGAACAAGACTCTCCCTCCCTTCTCCCTTTCAGCTCAGCGAGATGGAAACACAACTCCAGACTGGTGCAGCCAAGAACCCAGGTCTTCCTCTCCTTTCCAGAGAGAATCAGGGAAAGAGACAGCTGGGAGAAGCTCCCTGGTGTCAGAACAAATCTCAAACATTCACCAAATTTGCTCAAACATGATTGGATCACCCTGTGGGGTAATTTATGCTAAAGGGAATTTTCTTTTTTTTAATAACGGAGAATTCAGCTGGCAAGTAGTGGAGATTAAAAGCTGATTTGATCAGGGAAACAGACAGAGTGAACCCTGCTAAAGCCATTGTCAGTGTGACCATAGTCATATTCAAGGCTGTGTCCCCTAATGAGCAGCATCAGAAGCTTGAGACTGTAGGTGGTGAGAAGGAATAGATGTCACCAAATAACCCAGCCAGTCACTAAACAAATAAACAAGAAAATAACAATAACACCCCCAGAAGGGTGAGAGTTCAGCACCCAGAGTTACTACAATATAATATCTAAAATGTCCAGTTTACAAAAAAACTACAATATTTAATAAAACAGAAAAGTATCACTCATACACTGGGACAAAAAGCAAGCAACAGAAACTGCCTGTGAGAGGAACAAGATGTCTAATTTATCAGAAAAAGACTTCAGAGTAGCTATTATAAATATATTCATCAAACTAAAGGAAACCATGACTTAACAAAGTAAAAGAAGGTATGATGACAATGTCACATCAAGCTGAGACCCTCAATAAAGAAATAGAAATTATATAAAAAGAACCAAATGAGAATTCTGGAGTTGAAAAGTACAATAAATGAGATGAAAAATTTTACTAGAGGGACTCATCAGTAGATTTGAACTGGCAGAAAAAAAGAATTAACAAAATTTAAGATATTTCAATGACAATTATAAAATCTAAAGAACAGAGAGGAAAAAGAATAAACAGAACCTCAGAGAAATGTGGGACACCACTAAGCACACAAAATACACATAAGAGGACTACCATAAGAAGAGGACAAGAAAGGAGTAGAAAAATATTCAAAGAAATTATACTGAAAAAATTTCAAATTTATGAAAATTAATTTATGTATTCAGAAGGTTCAATGACTCCAAATAGGTTAAACACAAATACTGACACACAGACACATCATGGTAAAAATGCTGAAAGCCAAATACAAGAAGAAAATCTTGAAAGCAGCAAGAGAAAAATGACTCATCACTTTCAAGGAAACCCCAATATGATTAAAAGCTGACCTCACAACAGAAACAATCGAGACCAGAAAGCAGTGTGATATAATATTCAAAATGCTCAAAGAAAAAAACTGTCAACCAAGAATCCTATATCTAGCAATGTTATCTTTCAAAAATGAAGGTAAAATAAAGACATTCCCAAATAAATAAAAACTGAAAGAATTTTCTGGTAGTAGACCCACTTTACAACAAATACTAGTGGAAGTTCTTTAGGCTGAAAGCAGGTGACCCTAGACAGTAATCCACAAGAAAAAAAAAACAAAGAGTTCTAGTAAAGGCAATAATATAAAAGACAGTATAAGCGCATACTTTTATCTTCTCTTAAGCAATTTAAAAAATAACTATAAAACAATATGCACATAATATATTGTTGAGCCTATAGCATACAGAAAGGTAATATATTTATACAAAGAAGATGAATGAGTGTAAAAATGTGCTGGGCCAAGGAAATGACTCCAGGTGGTAACTCAACTTCAACAAATAGGGAGAATAAAAATGATAAATAAGAAGGTTAGTATAACAAAAGTTGTAAATATGTACTTGTCCTCCTCTTTTTTCTCAACTATTTTAAAAAACATAAAATTATATAAATAATAATTGTAACTGTGTATTATTGTTGGGCATGTAATATTTATAGATATATATAACAATAACACCACAAAAAATGGAGGAAATAAATAGAACTATATAGTAGTAATGTTTCTAAATCTCACTGGAATTAAGTTAATATAAATCTGAAACTGATTCTGATAAGTTAAGATGTATAAGGTAAGCCACTAAGGAAATAACTCAAGGAAACATAGTAAAAAATAATACAAAAAACTCATCAAAGAATTTAAAATTCTACATTAAAAATATTTGCATTTAAATGCAAAAGAAAGAAGTAAAAGGGGGAACAGAAGAACAAAATATACAGAAGATGCATAGAAAACAGATAGATGGCAGTTGTACATCCAACTATATAAATAATAACATCAACATTAAATCTGTATAGACTAAACAAGCCAATCAAAAGTTAGAGATTTCCAGGTTGGAAAAAGAAATATAATCCAGCTATATGCTGTCTACTTAGACACATTTTAGATTCAAAGATAAAAAACAGATTCTAAGGAAAAGGATGGGAATAAAGATATAGCATGCATACAGCAACCGCAAGGAAGCTGGAATTATGATATATTAGTATCAGACAAATAGATCTTTACACATGTTACTAGAGATAAAGAAGAATATTTTATAATGATAAAAGAATGAATCCATCAGGAAGATATAACAGTTATAAACATATATGCAGCTAATAACAGAGCACCAAAATACGTGAAGCAAAAATTGACAGAGATAGAGTAATACAATTGACAATTGAACAATAATAGTTGGAAACTTCAATACCCACCTTCAGTAATGGCTAGAACAACTAGGCAATTCAAAAGAAAACTGAATACTTGAATAACACTATAAACCAACTAGACCTAACAGGCATCTATAGAACATTCTATCCAACAACTCGAGAATATATGTTCTTCTCAAATGCACATAGAACATTATCCAGGGTAGGTCATATGCCAGGCCATTAAAAAAAACCTTAATAAATTTGAAAGGATTAAGTAAGACATAGTATGTTCTCTAATCATGTGGAATAAAATTATAAATCAGTAACCAAAAAAAATCTGGGAAACTCGCAAATATGTGGAAATTAAACAATACACTCCCATGTAAGCTGTGAGTCAAAAAAGAAAACAAAAGATAAATTATAAAACACTTTGAGATGAAGGAAAATGAAGATACAACATACCCAAACTTATGGGATTCAATTAAAGCAGTTCTTAGAGGGAAATTTATATTTATTTATATTTCTATCCTACAAAGAAAAAAGATCTCAAATCAATAACCTTATCTTCTACCTTAAAACACTGGGATTGGGGGGCAAACTAAACCTTAAAAAAAGGCAGGAAACAATAAAATTTAGAGTGGAAATCACTGAAATAGAGAATAGAAAAACAATAGAGAAAATCACTGACACTGAAACCCAGTTTTTTGGAAAGATCAACAAAATTAACAAATCTTTAGCTATATTGATAATTTTAAAAGGTAGAAGACTACAATTATTAGAATCAGAAATGAAAGAGGGGCACTACTACCAACCTTTCAGAAATAAAAATAATTAAGAAATATGAATAATTGTATGTCAATAAAGTAGATAATTTAGATGAAATGGACAATTCCTATGAAGACACAATCTACAAAAATTGATTCAAGAATACATAGAGGGGCTTCCCTGGTGGCGCAGTGGTTGAGAGTCTGCCTGCCGATGCAGGCGACACGGGCTCGTGCTCCGGTCCGGGAAGATCCCACATTCTGTGGAGCGGCTAGGCCCATGAGCCATGGCCGCTGAGCCTGAGCGTCCAGAGCCTGTGCTCTGCAACGGGAGAGGCCACACAGTGAGAGGCCTGTGTACCGCAAAATAAATAAATAAATAAATAAATAAATAAATAAATAGACAATTTGAGTAGACTTGCAGTAAATAGAGATTGAAGGGGTAGTTTAAAAACTACTCACAAAGAAAAGCTCAGACCCAGATGGTTTCACTGCTGAACTCTACCAAACATTTAAAGAAGAATTAATACCTGTTATTCAAGTATTACCTCTTCACTTGGAAGAGTTTATCACAAATTCTTCCCAAAAATAGAATAGGAAAGAACACTTTCAAACTCATTTAATAAGACCAGCATTATCCTGATATCAAAAGAAGACAAAGACATGATGAGGAAAGAAAGCTACTGATCTCTTATAAGTATGGATGCAAAAATCCTCAACAAAATACTAGCAAACCAAATTCAACAACATATAAAAAGAAATATACACAACGACCAAGTGTGATCTATCCCTGGAATACAAGGTTAGTTTTACATCCTAACATCAAGTTATGTAATACCCTATATCACTAGACTAAAAAGAGAAATCCACATGATCATCTCACTTGACACAGAAAACGAATTTGACAAAATCTAACACACTGCATGAAAAAAACCTCAGCAAACTAGAAATAGAAGGGAACTTCCTCAACCTGATAAAGGACAGCTATATAAAGCCCACAGTTAAAATCATACACAATGGTGAAAAGCTGATACTTTCCACCTAGAATCAGGGACAAACCATGGGTGGATAGTCACTCTCACCACTTTTGTTTATTCTTGCATTAGAAGTTCTATCCAAGGCAATTAGTCAAGAAAAAGAAATAAAAGACATCCATGTTGTAAAGTAAGAAGTAAAACTATCTCTAGTTACAGAGGATGATTTTGTATATAGAAAATTCTAAGAAATCCTCTAAAGTACTATTAGAACTAATAAACAGTTCAGCAAGTTTGCAGAATACAATATCAATATACAAAAATTAATTGCATTTCTAAATACTTGCAATGAACAATCACAAAGAGAAATTAAGCAAACCGTTTTATAGTGTCATCAAAAAGAATAAAATGCTTAGGAATAAATTTAACCAAAGAATTGCAAAACTTATATTCTGAAAACTACAAAGCATTGTTGAAAGGAATTTTTTAAAAGATACAAATAAATGGGAAACATCTCATTTTGAAGAACTGAAAGACTAAATATTAAGATGGAAATGCCCCTCAAACTGATTTATAGATTCAACAAGATCCTTATTAAAACATAGTGGACTTCTTCATAGAAATTGACAAAATGATTCCTAAATTTTATATGGAATAGCAAAGGACCTAGAATAGCCAAATCAATCTTAAAAAAGAACAAAGTTGGAGGACTCACAATTCTCAATTTCAAAATTTACTACAAAGCAAATGTAGTCAAGACATTGTGGCATAAGGATAGACATATAGATCAGTGGAATGGAACTGAGAGTCTAGAAATAAACCCATGTTTCTATAGTCAATTCATTTTTGACATAGGTGCCAAGACCATTCAGTCTGGAAAGAATAGTCTTTCCAACAAATGGTGCTAGGATAACTGGTTATTCACATACAAAGGAAGGAAATTGGACCCTTACCTCATATCAAATACAAAGATTAACTTGAAATGAATCAAAGACCTAAATTTAAGAGATAAAACTCATAAGAAAACAGAGGAGTAAATCTCCACGACCTTGAATCTGGCAATGGATTCTTAGATATGACACCAAAAACACAAGCAACAAAAGAGATAATCATTAAAATGGACTTCCTAAAAATTAAATCTTTTGTGCCTCAAAGCATAATATTAAGAAGGTTAAAAGACAACCCACGGAGTGGGAAAAAATATTTGCAAACCATATATTTGATAAGGAATATTTATCTAACATTTATAAAGAACTCTTACAATATAATAGTAAAAAAGACAATCAAATTTTAAAATGGGCAAAGAATATGAATAGACATTTCTCCAAAGAATATATACAAATGGCGAATAAGCACATGAAAAGATGCTCAACATCAGGGAAATGCAAATCAAAACCACAAAGAAATACAAGTTCACACCTGCTAGGATGATCAAATAAGAACAAATGTTTGTACAGCCACTGTGGAAAACAGTATGGAGTTGTCTCAAAAAATTAAAAATGGAACTACCATATGATCCAACAATTTCAGTTCAGGGAATATACCTGAAGGAAAGAAAAACACTATGTCAAAGAGATAGCTGCACCCCCAGGTTCACAGCAGCATTATTTACAGTAGCCAAGATATGAAAACAACCTAAATGCTCATCTATAGATGAATGGATAAAAAATTTGTAATAAATAGAAAACCTATCTATCTATCTATCTATCTATCTATCTATCTACCATCTATCTCTCTCCCTAAAAATGAAGGAAATCCTGCATTTGCAATAACATGGATGGACCTTGAAGACATTATGCTAAGTGAACTAAGTTAACAAAAGACAAATATCAATGCTATATGATCTCACTCATATGTGGACTCTTGAAAAAAAAAGTAAAGAAAAAAGAAAACACCAAACTCATAGAGAGATTTGTTACCAAAGGTGGGAGTGTTGGGGGGAAGGGGGAATTGGATGAAAATAGTCCAAAGGTACACACTTCCAGTTATAAGATAAATAAGTACTAGGGATGTAATGTACAATGTGATGACTGTAGTTAACACTTCTGAATAGTGTATATGAAAGTTATGAGTTATGAATTCTCATCACAAGAAATTTTTTTTCTTTTTCTTTCTCTTTGTATTTATATGAACTGGTGGATGTTAACTAAATTTACTGTGGTAATTATTTCACAATATGTGTAGTCAGATCATTATGCTGTACACATCAAACTTTATACCGTGCTTTATGTCAATTATATTTCAGTAAAACTGGGGGGAAAAAGAAAAAGTGTTGATGAGGATGTGGAGAAATCAGAATCCTCATACACTACTGGTGGGACTATAAACTGGTACAGTCACTTTGGAAAACAATCTGGCAGTTCCTCAAATGGTTAAACATCAAGTTACCACATGACCTAGGAATTCTACTCCTAGGTATATACTCAAGAGAAATGAAATCAGTGGTTTCATGATATATATTTTTAAATCATTTTACTTTTAACTAGCTTTGTATTGTTTCTTATATAGGTATATTGTACACAGCATATTGTGAGTTTCTTGCACATAGTATATTGTAGAGAGCATATTTGGTTTTTATCCACCTGTAAGTCTCTGTCTTTTGATTGATGCATTTAGACAATAAAGTTTTAGTGTGATTAGTAACGTGTTTGAATAAGAATATATCAGTACTATTTTTACTGGTTTTTTTCTATTCATTTAATCTTTTTTTGTTTCTTTTTTCTCTTTGTCTCCCATCATTTGAATGAATTGAATATTTTTATGATTCCACTTTATCTCTACTATTGACTGATTACCTATGATGACTCTCTAATTACTTTACTAATGGTTGCTACAGGGTTTACAATATACATCTTTACATCTTTATTTAATCACAGTCTACTTCCAAGTAGTGTAAAGAGTTTACAACAATGTATCTCCAGTTCCTCTTTCTCATCCTATGTACTATTTTTTATACGCAGTTTTGTTTTTCTTTAAGCACTTTAAAGATGATGTCACTTCATTGTCTTCTGGCTTGCATGGTTTCTGACAAGTATATTTGTTCCTCTGTGTGTAATATGTTTTTCCCTCTCTGATTGCCTTCAGGATTTTCTCTTTGTCTTTTGTTCTCTGTCTACAGAACATGTCTACATGTTTGTTTTGTTTTGATTTTGTTTCTTCAGGGTAGGTGTTATTTATCTTGCTCTGTGTTTGCTGAGTCTCTTGGATCTGTAGTTTGGTATCTGTCATTAATTTCAGAAAATTTTTGGCTATTATTTCTTCAAATATTTTTTCTGCCCTATTCTTTCTATCTTCTTCTGGGATTCCAATAATGGATATGTTATACCATTTAATATTTTCCCACAATTCTTGGATGCTCTATTTTCATCTCACCTTGCATGCTGTACATCTTTTCCTTCAGTGCCTTTAACATATTAATCATCATAATTTTAAATCATCAGCCAGGTGATTTCAACATCTGTGTATGGTTCTGTTGATTGATTTGTCTCTTGGAGGCATGTTGATTTTTCTTGGATTTTCACATGCCTCATAATTTTTGTTGAAAACTGGACATCTTGTGTAGGACAGTACATTCTGAGGTAAATAGTTTTTGTGCTTGGAAGTGGGCATATCTTTCCTTTTGTTAGGCCTTTAATGTGTGGTTTATGCTAATCTTGTTAGGAATTAGGCCCAGTTTGTGGTTTGTTATTGCTATGGTTACTCTTAGTGCACCAGAGGCTTCAAATTTCTCTAGTTATAGCTAGAACAATTAGCTCTGGTTCTGGCTCCAGTACCTTTTCCTGTTCCTTCTCCAGGGCTCAATGGCTTTATCCTTTTCTTTTATCCCAGGTGCAATGGATTTTCTTCAGTGCTCTAAGTGCATCAGTTTTTGATGGCCTTCCTCCTGCAAATTAAGGTTTTTGTTCCAAAGGAGAGATCGAACAGAACAGATGGAGTTTTGTTCCCCTAGATTCTCCCCAGTCTTCCCAGTGAGTGTCTGGTGGAATTTGTGGAGAAAAATCTGGCAAGAAGGTACACACATGCTCCTGTATCTGTGGCCTCCACAGACGTCACATTGTCCCACCAGCCTACATTCAGCCTCCACCAATTTGTCTACTACTCTAGATGAATTCTTCTTGCCCATATCTGGTGGCTTCTGCCCTAGATGAGCAAATGTCATAGCCCTCCTCTCCCTAATAGCTCCTGTCTCTCTCCAGATTTTGGGTTATTCATCCTCAGCTCTCTGATGGGCTCAAGAGAGGATTGAACTTGTGGATTGTTCATCTCTTAATATAAGGGAGGGAGGGATACTTTCTCCAGCTATCTCTATCTGTCCTTATGTTTTATAATATAATACCTTGAACCTAACAAGCTTTGGGAAGAAGGTCTTATATTAATTTTCTTTTCCCTCAAATTTTGTCTACCTGAACACCCTCAACTGAGAAATTTTTATTCCAAAACATTTTAATCTATTCAGAGGTTTTAGTGATGGTGTGACAACTATACTCGTGATTTTATATTTCTTTGAAGCTGAGTTTTAATAAGGCTTTGTCACTGAAGTATTTCTCAATTTTATTTTTTACTGTTAGGGGTTGAGAAGGAGTTGTACCTTCCAACCCTGCAAGTCTCTGATGTATTCCCTTCCATTCCTGCTTGCAAACAAGACAATTATTTTTAAATTAATTTTTTTCTGGTACTACCTTGCTAAACTCAGCCTTTAGTAATTAATACACACCGTGAACATTCTGTCCTCCAAACTCTCCCCAAGAGCTGTAAGTTTATATCCTATCTCCTAAATTACTTCAAGTGATAGTTTTACAAACATTTTACCATATAATCATGTCATTCACCATCTTTCCAGCCTCTAATAATCATTTCCTCGCTGCAAATCAAGGCCACATGTCTCAGGTTTGGGTTTTAGTAGGACCTCATTTCTGTTACTGATTTCCACATCACTCAGGATAGCCTAGGTTATGCTGCATCAACAAACAGCCCCCAAATATTTATGGTTTCTTATAACCAATATTTATGTCCCTTTCTATGTCTATCATGGGTTGGCTGACTGCCATGGGCTGAATATTTGTGTTCTTTCAAAATTCATATGTTGATGCCTTAATCCCAACTCTGATAGTATTTGAGAGGTAGTTGGGTTTGAATGAGGTCATGCACATGGAACCCCATTATAGGATTCGTTCCCATGTAAAGGGATGAAGAGACCTAACTCTCTCTTTCTATGCCATGTAAAGAAGGCAAGAAGGGGACTCTTACCAGAACTTGTCCATGCAGGCACCCTGATCTTGTACTTAGCCTCCAAAACTGTGAGAAATGAATGTGTGTTATTTAAGTCACTCAGTCTATGGTATCCTTGTTACAGCAACCCAAGCTGACTAGGACACTGGCTGAAGGCTCTGCTCCACATCTTTGCACTCTGGGTCCCAGGCTGCAGGACCATGCACTGCCTAGAACTCCTAAAGTTTCCACCCTGAAGTAATGTGAGCTGCTTCCTCTCCTATTTTACTAGCTAAGGCAAATCACATGGCTGTCTGATTTCAAGGAAGCAAGTAAATGTAACCTACAACTGCCCATAAGAGAGAGAGGCAAAAACATTTGGAGGACAGGCAGGACCTCCAGGCCTCATAACAGGACTCATGTTTACCTCTTGCCCACTCGCAATTCAAGTGTTTGGGATTTTATTCTACTCTTGCTTGCAAGAGTGGGTTTGGTCCAGATCAGACCAGTCAGAACACTGAATCCTCCTGACCATAGGGACTGGCTCAGAAATGGGCCCATGAACCACCTTGATCAATGAGACTCAATTCAAGGCCTCCTTTGGAATGTTGCTAAGAGAGTCTCTTTCTGATGAACCTGGAAGTGTGAGATGTGCACCTGGAACTGTCAGAGGCTATACGTGCAGAGAGCCTTGCCTGAAGACATCACAAATGAAAAGCAGAGATGGAGGGAGAGGTGGAGTGGAAGAGAGTGAAGGAGAATGAGAGAGAGAGAGAGAGAGATAAGACAGAGCTGCAACAAGAGTGAGAACAAGGGAGGGAGGAAAGCGAGAGGAGAGGCCCCTGGATCCAGCCACTCCTGATCTACTCTTGGACTTTTCAGTTATGAGAGCTAGTAAATCCCTTTTGGGCTTGAATTTGTTGCTGTCACTGGCAACCACTAGAATCTTGAACAATATGCTGCCCTTCTAGCAGGTAGCTATTCAGATCCTGTCCCTGGAAGGCCCAATGCAAGCCAGGACTTACATCTCTTCAGGAGAGTATCTTTGGCAAGAGGGGGAAAGCAACCAACATTCACTGTGAAGCATGAGTTGGCCAAGGATACATGTGATAGATATGCAAGACCAACCTTAGACCATCAGGTTTAAAAGGCACCGAATCAATAGAAAGTCATTAAAAATCAATCCCGGGACAATGGATGCTCTGGTTTGCTTGCCCTCACTCACCACTTCCAGCCTCTAATGTTTGAATCATTTCCCATTGATATGCATTAGCATATGCCAATTTAAATTTATTGGAGCACTTCACATTTTTTAAGTGCTTAAATTTGGAAAAGATGAGCGTTATGGGCCAACATAATATAGAATGATCAGAAATGTTAAGAATGTGTTGCACTTTTTGTCATTTACAAAAGGTTAAAGAGTTGGGCTTATGAAATTCAAAATGATTTAAAATCACAGAATTGCTTTAGTCCAGTGGCAGTGTTTGAATCTGGGAATTTGTAGGAAGCCTAGTTTACCTTTCAACTTGCCCACAGTGACCCTCCACATTTCCAGAAACTCCACCTTGCCCGGCGGGGGCAGTCACCCATCAGATAATTCAAAAAATGAATACTGTGCTCATTTTTAATTTGTTATTTAATTTCTAAACAAGTTGGGCTTCAGATAAGCATGATATATAATGATTTTAAATATTTAGCAAAACTCATATTCTTGAAAGAATTCCACTCTCTCAAATTAAAACTCATTTAAGAATTTGAAGGAATTTTAATTGGTCTTCTCTCCAGGCTGGAAAAATCTTCTTTCACTTTTAAAAACATTAATTTTTTGTTTTGCCCTGCTTGGTAAAGATGCATATGTAAAGTTACTGTAATCAGCACTGTGATTTCAGGAATCGAATCTTAGCCTCATACAGTAAACACTGATAAATGTGCAGAATTTCAAACTGCTGCCACAAACAGGTGATCACTGTGTAGTGTTTCCTCATGACTCTAATGCCGCAGCACCCCATCCACTTCTCCTGATGCTGAGTACTGGGAATATTAAAACCCAATTATACATGAAGAGGGAGCCGGTTCCCCTCTCCAGAAGCCAGGAGGACTCGCAGGCAGTGAGCGCAGCCCGTACCTTTGGAAGTCCGCCTCTCCTCAGCTGGTCATTCTATGTCAACATTCTCGCCCCGAATTTTACTCAGGTGAACCTGTGATATTTAATTACAACAATAATCCTTTGTTTTAACATATTTAGCTTTGGTGCCAAGGTCCAAATTTGCTAATCTTGTCCTTAAAACTATGTTCACTGTAAAACAGATGAACATTTCGTAACTTTAAAGCACTAGTTTAAAAAGCTCAAATTTTACAAGGGTGATCAAAAGTGAAACACACACGAAACAAGGATGCATAAATCCAGACGCGGAGATTTATCAAACACAAGGTGCTCGTCAATCCCATAGACTTCTTTCGCACCTGGAATTAGCCCCATTTCTGCCTCCACTCCAAATTCCCAGGGATGGCTCTCGGCCTGGCTCTGCCTGGTATGTCCTCAGAGTCTCCCAGGTGGTCAGCCCTACGCTCTGTCCAGCTAGTTCAGCAGAGGAGTTTCTTCCTGCTGTACCCCACACCCTGTCAAGATGGCCCTTCGCAAGCCCAGGATGTGGCCTATGCCAGCCCTGCCCTCCCTTCGTGCACAGGGGGCGTGGCAATAAGTTGCCCTCCAGACCCCGTGGTTCTTGCTTAGAGAGTCGCCAGCTTCCCACCTCTCGAGTTGCCCACTGAGATGCGTGAAGCTGGTCAGAAAGGGGAAAAATGACTTTGATCCAGCGAGGCACTTCATCAAGAAAATTCCACAAGAAATCGGTTGTTACCTGCAGATAACAACTGGTTTGTTAGCTAATAGCTGGGGGCAAAGCCAAGGCCAGTTATAGCTCCAGCTGTCCAGTCATTAACGGCAGTAAAGACTGATTTTGAGGAGGTTATTGCTGTGATAAAATATCCTCAAAAGATTATAACAGCAATAGTGTATGGGAAAAAAAAAAGTCTTAGTGACTATAGTATGACTGAATGGCTGCTTTTGAAAAATTGGCCGCTCCCTGGTGGTTCATAACCGATTTTCCACCAGTCAAAAGCAAATTGTGCTCTGTTAGGTTTATTGTACAAGGCAATAAAAATATTGGCCAGGTTAAATTGTCAGCGTGTTATGGCATTAACCATTCTTTTACTGTGTTTAATTTAAGCGTTACGATGATTCATTATGGAAGAACGTGTCCCATGCAAATGAACAGACATCCAGTGTCAAAAATATGCAGCATGGTTTTTTTTAAAGCAAAATTAATTTTTATTTGACGGCTTCTGTAGGCGGAAGGACATCTAAGATGTGGCAAAAAGTGTACATATACTTTTTTTAAATTGCTATGGCATTCTCAGAGATTGAGTCGTGACAGTGTGGTTTCCCCGAGCGTCTGCTTGGCCTTAAATAAAGTGTCCTTGCGGGCACATGGAGCTCAGCCGATGACTTCTGGAGGGCAGGGACGTGGCCTCGTGGTCCTCACCTCCAGGCCCAGTCCTACAACCTGCCCATGACCTTCGGCACATCTGGCTCCAGTTGACTCTCAGAGCCACTATGGTGGTCCCTGAATAAGTTGCATTGCAGGGCTGGGGTCTGATCTGTCTGGGCTGGTGGCGGCACTTCCAAGAAAGATGTGGCCTTCCAGGATGGGTCCTGTGACAGCCAAGGCAACAGATGACCAGGATCCTGCCCGTCCCGAAGGAGGACTCGCAGACCACCAAGTGATTGAGGCTTCACTCTGCGCAACAGGAGGCGTGGCTGCTCAAACAAACATGCTGGTCGGGGGTCATTACCGAAGTTCATCCCTGTACAAATCAAGGATGTAGGTGACAGAGGTCAGGGAACCTGCACAGCACATGACACACACCAGGAGGGTAAATTTCACAACCCCTCCCTCCCTCAATCCCCACAGCACCCTATCTGTGCCCTTCTTGTGGCACATAGCAGATTCTACCTTGTACGGAGACGGATGTTGGTGGATCTTGTCACCATTTCCCCCTCCCCCACCCTCCATGGTATAAGAATCATGAGCTCCTTAAAAACAAAAGGATGGGCCTCACCTACCCCTGGAAGCCTAATTTCCCCAGGTTTGGGGAAGGGTGTGTCCGGTAGCCACATGTGCACTCTTCCTGAGAATGCAGGACTCCCCGCTCCTGCCATGTCCCTGTCACCGTGCCCAGCGGGCTTCTGGGTGCACCTGAAGCCTGTTTCGGTAGCCCTCCACCACCCTCAGCTGCCGTCGCTACTCTGGGCATGTGGGCTCCTCCTCTCCTGCTCCACCCCATCCACAAGGCAGCACCACCTCTTCCACAGGTGGCAGCCTGCTGCCAGACACCGTGCCATTGACGCACTGGCATCTTCTGGCTGCCCAAGGGCACACTCTGCACATACTTGGGGCCAACTTAGTTCTCAGAGCTGATCAGGGTGTCTGCCTCCAGGTTCTAGACTGAACTCAGAACAGCCTCTCCTGCCTCCCGGGAGGCCCCAGCACCTCTCCTTCAGGGATGCTGAGGGCAGGCTGGGAAGGCTTGTCCTCCCTCCACCTCAGGACCCAGTCCAGTGCAGCAATGACTGTTGAGTGGAAGAATAGTTGTCTCCCCAACTACCCCAGTAAAAACTCTGGTGGGCCCCACAGCTCCCCACATACCTGGGCCCCAGCCATGGACACTACAGCCTGTGCCCACCAGGACCAGCCCTTTGAGTGACACAGAAAGGAGCTTTATAGGAATGTGTTGACGAGAAACCAGCGACAAGCCGGGATGGACAGCTTTTGTTGGAGAACTGAGGATGGAAAACCCTGGGGCCTCACTGGCCACACCCTGGGAATGTGCTCAGGGTTGTGTTCAGAGACCCCTGTGAGCTCCACAGAGGAGGGACCTGTATTCAGAGCACTGAGGGAACACTCCCAGGCCCTGGGAACACTCAGCATGCACACTCATGCACAGCACTCACACAGCTGCACGCGCACACACACACACACACACACACATATATGCACATACGTACTGTAGCCACCTTCTGAGTCAGCTCAGGCTGCTGTAACAGAATATCACACACTGCAGAGATTAAACAGCAGACATTTATTTCTCACAGGTCTGGAGGCCGGGAAGGCTGAGACCAAGGTGCTGGCTGATTCAGTTCCTGGTAAGGACCCGCTTCCTGGCCTGCCATGTCCTCGCATAACAGAGGCAGGAAGGTCCCATGTCCCCTCCTCTTCTTGTAAGGGCACTGCATGGGACTCCACCCTCATGACCTCATCCAAACATAATAACTTCCCAAAAGCCTACCTTCTAATGCACTCACATTGTGGGTTAGGGCTTCAATGTAGGAATTTGGGGGGGACACATTCCTTGCATAATACTGCCACACAGATGCACACACACATGCACCCTCTCATGTGTATACACATACTGTACCCACACACATGCATGCACATGTTCCCATGTGCACGCATACTTACTATACCCACATACCCAGACTCACACCTGCACACAAATGTGCACACGTGCTCACATACTCACTAACAGGCTTGTATGCATGATCACAATTACACCTACATGCACACCTTTCTCATATTCATTAGCTGAATCAGTGGTTTTTAATGAGTGCATATGGTAAGCCAGGCCCAGTGGTGAGCTGACCAAATCAGTGGAGGCTATGCTCTTGAAAAGCCCACAGTCTTGTCAAATAAACATGTGATTGCTAATAACTGCTGGAGAGGGTGTGGAGAAGAAGGAACCCTCTTGTTGGTGGCAATGTAAATTGGTGCACCCACTGTGGAAAACAGTATGGGGGTTCCTCAAAAAATTAAAAATAGAGTTACCATGTGATCCTGCAATCCCACTCCTGGGCATATATCTGGAGAAAACCATAATTCATTCAATAACATACATGCACCCCAATTTTCATAGCAGCACTATTTACAATAGCCAAGACATGGAAACAGGAATGGAATGGATAAAGAATATGTGAGGTATATATATATATATATATATATATATATATATATACACACACACACACACACACACACACACACACACACACACACACACACACACACACTGGAATATTACTCAGCCATAAAAAAGAATGAAATAATGCCATTTGCAGCAACACAGATGGATCTAGAGATTATCATACTAAGTGAAGTAAGTCAGAAAGAGAAAGACAAATATCATATGCTATCACTTACATATGGAATCTAAAATATGACACAAATGAACCTATCTACGAAACAGAAACAGACTCACAGACATAGAGAACAGACTTGTGGTTGCCAAGAGGGAGGTGGGTGCACGGGAAGGAAAGATTGGGAGTTTGGGATTAGCAGATGCAAACTATTATATATAGAATGGATAAACAACAAGGTCCTACTGTCTAACACACAGGGAACTATATTCAGCATCCTGTGACAAACCATAATGGAAAAGAATATGAAAAAAGAATATATATATATATATATATATATATATATATAACTGAATAACTTCACTGTACACCTGAAACTAACACAACATTGTAAATTAACTATACTTCAATTTTTAAAAAGATTTTTAAAAAAAGCACATGATTGCCAAACTGGGATCCTGGTGCCCTGAAGGCTGGCCTGAGAGCGTGGCAGGTGAGGCAGGCAGGACCTGGTCTGGGGAGGGCTGCTGGAGGAGGGGCCTGGGAAGCTCAATGTGCTGTCAGGCACAGGTCTCTAGGCTGAAGAGGGTGAGAAGGCCTCCAGGCCCTGTCCCCATCCTGAGGCCACCAAAGTCACTGAGAAGGTGTTTCCTGGCAGCACCTCCAGGCCAGCATGTGGGGCAGCTTCCCTCTCTACCTCAGCTCTGTCTGCAGCACAGGCAGCCATCCTGGGCTGTGCAGAGGTAAGCAGGCGACAATCTACTAATGTGCAGAATGAAAGCAAGGGGCCTCCTTGACGCCCTGTGTCCTGGGGCCTCTCCCAGGGCCGCCACCAGCCTGAGATGCTGCGCTCTCCCCCGCCCTCCTCCTGTCCCCTGTCCCAGCCAGGCTCTGTCTCTGCAGTGCATACAGTGGGAGAGCTGCAGAAAGGGCTCCCAGGATCCCCAAGCCCCAGACTCCCAGAGCTGATAGTTGGAGGGGGGACGGACATAATCAAATACTCACCCAGGTGAAGGAAGGCAGGTGACCGCAGCTGTTGCTGACAGGGCAGCTGTAGGGGCGGAGGAGCAGCCTCCAGACGGAGTCCTGAGGGGAGCATGGGCACCACTAAGGAGGAGGTGACAGGGTTCCAGACACAGGTCCTCAAGCAGCCATAGAGAGGCCAGTGAGGCCACTGCGCAGCTTCAAGGAGGGTGTGTAAGAAATGAGGTGCGGGAGGCCAGAGGTCATGGCAGTCTTCACAGGAGCTGAGGAGGTGAGGTGAGGGCCATGGGAATCCACAGAGGGGCCCACTCTGGAGAGGATGCATGAGGGCCAGGGAAGCTGGAGATGCTGGGAAGGTGCAGGGGCTGGGGCGGGGTCCAGACCAGAGGGGATGGTGGGGACTGCACTGGGGTCCTTGTTGCTGTAGCTGGGAAGGAAAGGATGTCCCACCTGGGAGGAACCCTGGGACGGGATGAGATGGATCTCCCGTGTGTGTGTGTCTCTGTGCATGCACACACACGCGTGTGCATCCACGCATATGCCTCTATATGTGTGAGGGTATACATCCACATGTATGTGTCCCCCCACGTGTGTCTTCATTTGTGCCTTTGTCCACGTGGTGTGAGCACTGGCATGTGTACACACGCTTTGGGGGGTGACAGGCAATAGGAAGGGTTTTAGGGGAATATGCCAAAGCCAGACATCACAGGGTTGGCCTGGGGGGATCTTCCTGCACCCACTGCCCACCCAGACTGGGAGACCAGGATTCCCTAGGGAAGTCCTCCTACCTTGTAGCTCCCAGGGACAGTTGGGTGCTCTCCACCCCAGTAGCCCAGAGACTGGCAGGTGAATGGCCAGTGTGTTTGTGGTAGGGACTTTAGGAAAACCTGAGGATCCCAGGGCCAGGTCCCCTTGTCTACACTTCACTGTGGCCATTCCAGCTCATGCTGTGACATAAATGAAGCAAACACTTGTCCTGCTTGGCTTGCCCTTCTTCTCCAGTGCCTGGTGGGCAGGGACACTCTGGCCATCTCTCTCCACAGTGGGGTCCAAGGGAGAGCAACCCATACACAGGTGGGTCCAGCTCCTCTGGCAGCTCCGGGGCAGGGGAGGGCCTTCTCCTAGTCAGGTGGCACCACAGGCCTGTTCTGGCCTCCGCCAACCCACACAGAAAGAATCTGAACTTCAGTCTAGCACCTGGCCTGGAAACACCTTCAGAGCACCTGCGGCTCCTGATTTCTGCTTTAATCCACCTGCATCCATCATTCTGTATCAAGGATTAATTTTATCATTGTATTTTCTAAAACTGTATTGCAACACATTGTGTTATATCCTTATGCATTTTGCAAGTGTAATACAAAAAATGAATGAAATGATATATAATTCTTATTTATTTTTATTACTAGCCAACTCGATGTTGTACTCGGAAAAGCACAGCCCCAGACAAGTCAATATAATGTATTTCAGCACAGTGGTTTAGCACAGTTTACTTTAGGAATGTGTCACCCACAAACATAACTAACTTTCTGCTCAGAGAGAGAGGTGAGGGTTGGAGCTATGCTCTTAAATTAAAACCCATCCAATTTCAGACTTAACAAAGCACCATTTTCCCCAAATCTTTCAGCAGCAAGCCTGTGAGTATTTGTGGCATCTCGGCAAAAGCCCACCCGGTCCCCAACCTACTTTGTTCTCAAAGCCTGCGTTTGACTAGTTCTGTACTCCAATAATTGCTAAATCAAAAGAATTTATTATCCTTGAAACTTTAAATGGGAAGGAAATAAGGGGAGGAGGTTAGCACTGAACCTTACTAATGATAAAATTCAACCACGGTCAGCAACTTGCCAACCCATAATCCCAGTGCAGAAGAACCTGGGGATGGGGAAGGAGGGCCGCTCCAAACTAAGGCAGCCATGTTGCCCTTCCATTTGGCAAAAAAGAGCTGATGCAGGCTCATTGCTGGGAAAGGGAAAAGACTGGCTCGGTTCTTTTCTGTTACCTGCTTAAATTAAGCCTAATTCCTCTTATTTTGCTGGAATTAATTTGTCTTAATTCTCTCTCCCCTTGTTAGATGCCTTTCGCCATATTCTGGGATTTTTTTCAAATCACTCTGACATAGAAAGAAAGAGGAGGAGAGGCAATGGGGAGGGAAGAGGAAGAAGCAAGAAGCGGGAGGGCGTAAGATGACATAAATTAAACAACGTTGCTGTCAGAAATCAGAAACGCACATCTTTTGGTTTGGAGCGCGCTCTTGATGGTGATTCAGCCAGGGATCCCTGGCCGGAGCCAAGAGGTTCGAGCTGGAATCGCCAGCGGAGGTGCTCACAGGGGAAGCTGACTGAAAAACAAAACCAAAATCCCACTTTTATTTTCTTTTCTGTCTCCAAGTGGAATTCCGGTCACAAAGAACGTGGGGGGACAAGCGGGATGTGTGGTCTGCTGGGGACATCGTCATCTTTCTGGCTGGCCCTCTCAGAGGCTCCCATGGGGGGCCCAGGGCTACACAATAACAGATTCCACACGTGGTAGTGAGGGCCTCCTGAATGCAAGGGCAGGTAGGCCCCAGAAGAGGGTCACCACTGCAGACCCAGGGACAGCACCCTCTCTGGAGACTTTAGGGGTCCACATTGTCCCTCCTGAACTGAGGCTGCCTATGAAAAGTGTGTACCACCCGTGCTTAGCCAGGCTCTCCACACTCCGAGTGTCCTACACGCTCAGCCTCGCACTCCGCGTTTGGCCACACCCTCCCACTAAGCCACGCCCTCTATAGTGAGCCACACCCCGGAAGTTGGGTCTGCCTTTCGCCCTTGACCAAGCCCTTCTGCTCAGCCCCTCCCCTCAAATCTCTGCCCCTGCTGCTCAGCCCTCCAGGGCTTCTTACCCAGCTAAACCCTTCCCTCCCCACCTTGGCCTCCTTCCCCCTCTCTGGTGCCTCCTGGTCCTCTCTCTGTTTCACTCTCTCCACTTTCACCCACCTGGACACCTCTTCAAACCTAAGAAAGATCGTGTGGGTGCCCACTGAACACCTTTCAAAGGTCTCCTCATGAAACGCCAGGTGGTCCCCTCCAGGGCACATGACTTGGCCCTGACACCTCGTCCCCTCATCTCAGCCATCTTCCACCTTTCCCCCTACCCTCTGTCCACTCTCTTGCAAGGACCTCTGCCCACTGTCACCTGCAGAGCCCTTCAGCTCCTCAGGGACAGCCCCTTACTTGGTCTCTAGAGGCTCTGCGTGCCCTCCTTCAGGACTTCAGGCAGTGGTGACTGTCCTTTATTTCTGCGATTGATTGACTCACGTTTCCTCTTCCCTCCTGAGGCTGGAGTACAGGGATTATGTTACTCTTGGCTCACCATTTAATCCCAGAGAATAGAGCAGAGCCTGACATAAAATTAAAATGTGTATTAGCAAAATTAAAATTGCAGAATAGAAAAATATTTACAAGATAGATAATTGACAAATGTCAGATATTGGGTTAATACCCTAATATATAAAGAGACCATACAAATGGATTTTTTTAAATAAAAGAGGACTCTGAGAGATGAACAGGCACATAAGGAGTTAAAGACATATGTGCAGCCCCAGCTCTTTGGAGGAAGCCCACGTGGCCTGGAACTCCCTCTCGGTTAGCCACTTCACCACTCACTCTTCTGTGAGGGGCCACGCTCCAATCTTCAGTGCCCCCTTCTCCCAGGGCGCCTCCCTTGGGCCAGGACAGCTGGAAAGAGCTGAGTAATATCCGCTCCCTGACTTGCTTAGGAAAGCCTGGAAAAGAAAAGCAGCTCCCCAGGTGGGCACCGACAACAGGCCACTCTTTACCTAGGGGCTGCTTCTTACAGGCTCTGTGTGAGAGAAGTTGTTCTAAACCAAATCTCGTGCACTTGAGGAGACATCCTTTAAAAATACCTCTGACAAAATCCTTTTCAAAAGCAAAACAGTATGTTTGTAATGAGTCAGTTCTTCCTATTTTACAGAAAATTCGGGCATTTGTAGTTGAGATTACTAAATGGAGACCCCCCCCCAACCTTGTAAAGCACACGTTTCTAGCTTGACGGGACCCCTGGCCTCAGCTTACTGTTCACTCCTTATTTCCCCTTGCCTTGTTGTTAACCATATCGTGCTGTATGTGACCCGTGTTAAATGCTTTTGGAGCCAGTTGGGTGTAGAGAAGTAAATAAGCACGTGAGCACGCGCAGTGACCTCGCTGTCTCTCCTGCCTCCACCACTAACCAGGCAGGTCCAGGCGCTGGGGATCCTCAGAAGGCCAAGGAGACACACGCAGAAAGCCAATGTTCAGGGGTTGGAAAGCATTGGACCGTGGGGTTGTGTCAGGTGTGGCCTCGGAGAGATGGAGAAGGCCTTTGTTGGGTCCAGCAGACTTGGTGGAGGCAGAGTATGAGGTGGGGGAGGGGAAGCTCCTTTCTGTCCAAGGCTTGGCCACTAGGATGTCCAGAAATGGGCCGGGGATTGGGAATTGTGAGCGGGTCTGGGGAAGAGCTGCTGGCTCCACTCTGAGGCAGCCACACACCAGGAAAGTCTGCTTAGGTGAAGAGGCCGCCTGCCAGTCTGTCCATCTGTCTGACCATCTATAACCAAGCATGCTAAACTAAGCGACAGGGGCTGGAAGGGAACGATAATGTAGCCCAGTCACCATCAGAAGAAGCCGTGGGCACAGGGCCAAAGAATATTCTTGGATGGGACTTTTTTGTTTCCGGTGCCCTATTCGAAACCAGCTGCAATTCTTTTTTTAAGTACCATTCCAGCCGACCTTTTGAAATGAAGGATTTGCATTTCAACGCAAAATCTGCATATGGACTCCACGATGAGACTCAATTTTCTGTCCTTGGTTCTTCTCCTCAGACAAATCAGTTTTTTCGGGAAACTTGTAACTTTGCTCAGGATCAGACAGGGCCACAGGTATCCAGAGAGTGACAGCCCAGAGGCTTTCACCCACAGTGACTGGGGAAAGGAAAAGCTCTGTCATCACCACCCATGAGAAAGACGACTCACAGAGAGGCCACTCCCGACCTACTGGGTCCGTTCAAGTGCCAAAGAAATGGTTCATACAAGTGAACCGTAAAGAAGGGCTGTGGACAGGGTGACTAAACACAGACCCTGGGAATCAAGTGATCTTTGCTCTCGTAGGGACAGTGATTGAAATAAATACTCATTAAAAGAAAAACATGAAAGGAAGGATGAATGGATGGATGGACAGATGGACGCACAGCAATTGAATTTGTGACACAAAATAATATTTGAGTTTTGCAAGGAAAATGTTAGAGAAGAGAAGGAAGAAGGAAGGGAAGAAGGGAAGGAGGGAGAGAGGGCAGAGGGAGGGAGGAAGATGTGGGTGTTATGTGACTCCCTGGCCAGTGTAACCGACAGTATCAGCCAGTGGATGGAGAAGCATTCCAGGGATACTGACTTGAAAGCAAGTCCACTTTCAGCACAGGAAGGAGAGAGTAAAGGAAGCAGCTCTGTCATTCAGATGCCATCGGCATCTTGGACAACATGTCCTGGACCTGGCTGCCGATGCTCAGAGTTAGACTTCTCTCCTGGAAAAAGAAAAGCATCTGACATGGTGGCCAGCTCCCTGGATTTGCTCTGGGTTAAAAATAATTCATCACCCAAGCAAGGCAAACGAGGTAGGGGGGAAGGGACCCCATGTTTGTCCTGGGCTTGCTGAGAGCACGGGGGCACTTAGACTCCCGCTCTGTCAAAGGTGAATATTCTTTCCCAGGGAGCACAGTGCTTAAGGGCAGGAGCCTGGGAGCCAGGTGACTGGGGACCAGACCCCCTCTGCCACTTACTGCCTGGGAAACCGTGGAGTTTCAGCTTCCTAACCTGTGAACAGGAGTGTGATGGTTAGTTTTATTCGTCAACGAGCCTGGGCCACAAGATGCCCAGATATCTGGTTAAACATTGTTTCTGGGTGTATCTGGGAGGCTGTTTCTGGAAGAGGTTAGCATTTGAATGGGTAGACCGAGTAAAACAGATGGCCCTCCCGGAGGTGGATGGACGTCATCCCACCCATTGAGGGCCTGAAGAGAACAAAAAAGGTGGATGAAGGGAGAACATAGTTCCCTAGAGGACCCTGACCAATACAAGGAGTTCATAAGATCACATCCAGCCCTCAGGGCGGCAGCACAGCACCTGGCTCTGAGTCGGGCTCATCAATGGTAAGAAGGATGCCTGAAAACCAGGAGGAGCCGGAGAGGGAGGTGAGGCCCGCTCTGTAGGGGGAAGCCTGGCGATGAGCACATGGGCTTGGAAAGCCCTGGTGACCGGTCAAGGCCTGATTAACACTAGTTAAAAATTAGAGGAAGGCCCTTCCCACCCCATTCTCCTGAAACCTACCCTAAAATCCTATTTGCAGAAGACTTTTCTTTTCCTCTCAGAAAGAAGACAATTATGGAGCATAGAATTCCTTGGATGATTTAGTGATGGTTGTCCCTGCTCTCTTTGGCTCTTCCAAAAGAAGACGGGCTGTCCAGGAGGCCTTGCCTCCCACTCTCCTTTCCCCAGGGCCAGGGGCAGTTCATCCAGGACTGGGGTCTGTGACCACACTTGGCTGCAAGGACAGAGGCTGTTGTGGGCAGGAGCCTTCAGGGGCTGCTCTCTCCCGCCCCAGTCTTAAGCGTGCATCACTGGGTCTCCACGCAGGCGGTGAGAGTGTAGACGGGGGGGCGGGGGGGGCGGTGAACCCATGGGTGCGCATGGGAGATGTGGCAGGTCAAGTTTACACCACAAGAGCTAGTGTGGGGAAGAAGGAAGTATTTGGGGAAAAGCAGCCAGTCTTGAAGCATCTTTCAAAGACCCCTGAAGAGGTGAACCAGGGCTCCAGTTCCAACTCTGCACCAGCCTGCTGGGTGTCCCTGATGAATTCCTTAACCTCTCTGGGCCTCAGCGTTCTCACTTACCAATGAGGGGAGGGGAAGGTGACCTTTATGCCCCACCAGCTTCCAAACCCTCAAATTATTTCACTTTTCCTGAGAAGAAGTACAGGGGCAGGAGTACCTTGCAGCTGCCTGGTCTGGTTTTTCCAGAAGAGGAGTCATTCCTCTTCCCACACAGACTCCCACTTAGGCCTCCAAACTTCCAGGGCCCAGCAGGGCTAATACCTTTCCTGTCATTCAATGGAGGTCTGGGAAAGTCCTGAGCAGGCAGGGGCTGGGAACTTTCTGAGCAGTGTGGAGATGGGAATGGCAGGCTTTGGACCTTGCTGGGGGGTGGGGCAGGGGGAGATGCCACAGGCACGGAGAAGGGGAGATGTGACACTCAGACAAGCGTTGTCCAGTCTGCAGCTCCCCAGGGGCAAAGTAAGACAACAGCTGTTAACAACAGCATCTTTGGTGTGCTCTTGCAGACCAATTCTTTCACTCACAGCTGAGGCAGGGAGGGATGAGGGGACTTGTCCAAGGTCAGTGGCTGAGATCCATTTCTAGCTCTGATCACAGCTTCTAGTTCTCCCATTAGGAAGTCTCTTCTTCCCACATTCCCAGTCCTATGGTCTGGACCAGCCTGAACCCCATCCCCACCCCACTGTCTACCAGGTACCAGGATGGAGACATGGGGCTCAGACCTGACCAGCCAACCTAGGCCATCACCCTGTGCACAGCGATTGGCTCAGCAACAGGCATGTGCCCTGAGTCTGGCCAGTGAGATGCCAGGATTGTTCTTGGCACAAGTGGGAAGCAGCTTTTCTGCTGAGGCCGCTGAGCTGGAGGATGTTAATTGTGTGGCATTGTCTTTGCTGCCCAAGGAAGAAGCCAGCAGGGAGGAAGGCAGAGCTGAAAGGTGGGGAGAGAAAGAATCCTGGAGACATCTTTGATCCAACGATGTCTGAAGTTAAGTCTATACCTCAGCTTTCCAGTGCCAGGACTCCAACATCCCCTTTTTAATTCATTCCACTTTACTTGGATTTCTGTCACTTACAACCAAGGGGTCTGGTGAACTGCACTGTCACACAGCCTGGAAGAACTGCCTCTCCTTCTGACTCAGTGCAGGGCTCTCAGACCAGGGCAGGTGCCAAAGTGTCACAGGACAGTGCGAGGGAGGAGGGAGCAGACCCGCCCTGTCGACTTTTTGTCTCCCCACGGCACGCACACCCACAGCGTTGCAGGGCAAACACAGGCCTCTCTCCCAAGGACTATACAGGTGTGCCAGCCATGGTGCCCCTGTTCCCTGCCCCACTGCAGGGCGGAGAGGAAAGGAGGCTTGCATGGGGAGGAAGTAGAGGGTCGGGGGGATTCACCTTCCCAGAAAATGCATCAACCCAAAGCTGGGGTCTCTGGATGCTCCAGGTGAAGGGGGTGTCTTGCGTAGCTGGCACAGCAGAAGCCACTCAGGTAAAAATAAGAGACAATGAAAAGCGTGGGGACGTGATTCTTCCCTGTTGCTCTAGACCTTCAGGGCAGTTAGGGGAAGGAGAGTAGGGGCTGTTTGAGGATCTGAGCCGCTTCTGTCTCGGGACTGCGAGGGTCTCCCCAGGCAGGGAGCTGTCCAGGCGGTGTCCTGCCTCATCCCAGGGTACTCCCTCAGCCTCCAAGAGGGAAGCCCTTCCAGTTGGTCAGGTCCCGATGCCCCTGTCTTGTCACATTCCCCAAACCACGGCAGAGAGACATGCTGGCTACGGTGGCTGTACCTTTCAGTGGGTGAAGAGAGAGATGATGGACGTCCGCAGAATGGCAGAGCTCCCACTGGCAGAGTGGGGCCCACGGCCTCATCCCCAGGCTTTCGGTCCGGTGCTTCCACGCCCTGTGCTGCGCCTGCCCCTCTGCTGAAGGAGAGGCCTCTGGACATGCAAATACGGCATCCCTCTGAGAAACACTGCCCACTGCTGGGAGCTGCCGGCTGGACCCCAGGAGGAAGGAAGCTTTCAGTGGGCACTAAAGACACTCATATTGGGAGGTAGGGGGGCTGTGAAGAGAATAGACCTGGGGATCTATGGGGTCCTCCTTTTTCTGCCCCAAATCTCTCCTGTGTCCCTCCTCTTCCCCAGCAGGCCCACCCAGACTGCCCTCCCAAGAGCCTAAAGCATTGGCAATGTACACCGCCCCCCTCAGGCCCCCCCCACCCACACACATGGCCTTTCTCTCTGGGGACTCTGGCCTGCAAATTGGCCATTGGCCCCAGGCCGCACCAGGCCAGAGTGACAGGCAAGAAACCAATTCCATCTCAGCTTAAGAATGACATGGGGCCCTTCCCTGAGACCTGCAGGGCCTGCAAATAAGTAGGCCCTTGCCCCACAGTAAGGCTTCCCCTGCTCTGTACGGGCTGCGGCAGGGCTCCTGGGGAAATCTCGGGCGGCTGTGTGCAGTGTCTCTCCGTGCCTCCCTCCTGAGACACGCCACCCAGGCTGAAGCTGCAGGGAAAGCGATCGCATTCTGTCGAGCTCCTGTCTGGAGGTGCTGAGAAAGTGCCCTCCACTTCGAAGTGGTCCACTGGCCTCAGCCTGACCCAGACATCACCTGATGAGCAGCCCCAGCCCAGTGGGGACACCTGGGTGGGGGTTCCTGCCAGCCTGCTCTCATCCTCCAGGCCAGGCCAAGCCCCAGCCTGGGGCGCTACAGCCATCCTCTGGCAGACAGAGGCTTCTAGGGGAGCCAGCCACCCACCATGTGGGCGAGAGGCGGCCTCGGGTCTAGAGGCATCTTTGGGTCCCTTCCAGAAGTATTGAGGTAGGCAGGTGACTGGCTTCTCCCCCCCACCTTGGAGCCTGGCAGTG